>NC_091195.1:8525640-8700026 GCF_040958095.1 Procambarus clarkii | reverse complement strand
ACTGCCACACACCTCTCTCCACCACTGTCACACACCACTCTCCACCACTGCCACACACCACTCTCCATCACTGCCACACACAACTCTCCACCACTGTCACACACCACTGTCCACCACTGCCACACACCACTCCCCACCACTGTCACACACCACTCTCCACCACTGTCACACACCACTCTCCACTACTGTCACACACCACTCTCCACCACTGTCACACACCAATCTCCACCACTGTCACACACTACTCTCCACCACTCACACACCACTCTCCACCACTGTCACACACCACTCTCCACTACTCATACACCACTCTCCAATACTGTCACACACCACTCTCCACCACTGTCACACACCACTCTCCACCAATGCCACACACCACTCTCCACCACTGCCACACACCACTCTCCACCACTGCCACACACCACTCTCCACCACTGTCACACACCACTCTCCACCACTGCCACACACCACTCCACCACTGTCACACAGCACTCTCCACCACTGTCACACACCACTCTCCACCACTGTCACACACCACTCTCCACCACTGCCACACACCACTCTCCACCACTGTCACACACCACTCTCCACCATGGCCACACACCACTCTCCACCACTGTCACACACCACTCTCCACCACTGTCACACACCACTCTCCACCACTGCCACACACCACTCTCCACCACTGTCACACACCACTCTCCACCATTGCCACACACCACTCTCCACCACTGTCACACACCACTCTCCACCACTGCCACACACCACTCTCCACCACTGTCACACACCACTCTTCACCACTGCCACACACCACTCTTCACCACTGCCACACACAACTCCCCACCACTGTCACACACCACTCTCCACCACTGTCACACACCACTCTCCACCACTGTCACACACCACTCTCCACCACTGTCACTCACCAATCTCCACCACTGCCACACACCACTGTCACACACCACTCTCCACCACTGCCACACACCACTCTCCACCACTGTCACACACCACTCTCCACCACTGCCACACACCACTCTCCACCACTGTCACTCACCACTCTCCACCACTGCCACACACCACTGTCACACACCACTCTCCACCACTGCCACACACCACTCTCCATCATTGTCACACACCACTCTCCACCACTGCCACACACCACTCTCCACCACTGCCACACACCACTCTCCACCACTGCCACACACCACTCTCCACCACTGTCACACACCACTGCCACACACCACTCTCCACCACTGCCACACACCACTCTCCATCACTGTCACACACCACTCTCCACCACTGTCACACACCACTCTCCACCACTGTCACACACCACTCTCCACCACTGTCACTCACCACTCTCCACCACTGCCACACACCACTGTCACACACCACTCTCCACCACTGCCACACACCACTCTCCACCACTGTCACACACCACTCTCCACCACTGTCACACACCACTCTCCACCACTGTCACCCACCACTCTCCACCACTGTCACTCACCACTCTCCACCACTGCCACACACCACTGTCACACACCACTCTCCACCACTGCCACACACCACTCTCCACCACTGTCACACACCACTCTCCACCACTGCCACACACCACTCTCCACCACTGTCACTCACGACTCTCCACCACTGCCACACACCACTGTCACACACCACTCTCCACCACTGCCACACACCACTCTCCATCACTGTCACACACCACTCTCCACCACTGCCACACACCACTCTCCATCACTGCCACACACCACTCTCCACCACTGTCACACACCACTCTCCACCACTGCCACACACCACTCTCCACCACTGTCACTCACCACTCTCCACCACTGCCACACACCACTCTCCATCACTGTCACACACCACTCTCCACCACTGCCACACACCACTCTCCATCACTGCCACACACCACTCTCCACCACTGTCACACACCACTCTCCACCACTGCCACACACCACTCCCCACCACTGTCACACACCACTCTCCACCACTGTCACACACCACTCTCCACCACTGTCACACACCACTGCCACACACCACTCTCCATCACTGCCACACACCACTCTCCACCACTGTCACACACCACTCTCCACCACTGTCACACACCACTCTCCACCACTGTCACTCACCACTCTCCACCACTGCCACACACCACTGTCACACACCACTCTCCACCACTGCCACACACCACTCTCCACCACTGTCACACACCACTCTCCACCACTGCCACACACCACTCTCCACCACTGTCACACACCACTCTCCACCACTGCCACACACCACTCTCCACCACTGTCACACACCACTCTCCACCACTGTCACACACCACTCTCCACCACTGTCACACACCACTCTCCACCACTGCCACACACCACTCTCCACCACTGTCACACACCACTCTCCACCACTGCCACACACCACTCTCCACCACTGCCACACACCACTCTCCATCACTGTCACACACCACTCTCCACCACTGCCACACACCACTCTCCACCACTGCCACACACCACTCTCCACCACTGTCACACACCACTCTCCACCACTGCCACACACCACTCCCCACCACTGTCACACACCACTCTCCACCACTGTCACACACCACTCTCCACCACTGTCACACACCACTGCCACACACCACTCTCCATCACTGCCACACACCACTCTCCACCACTGTCACACACCACTCTCCACCACTGTCACACACCACTCTCCACCACTGTCACACACCACTCTCCACCACTGTCACACACCACTCTCCACCACTGTCACACACCACTCTCCACCACTGCCACACACCACTCTCCACCACTGTCACACACCACTCTCCACCACTGCCACACACCACTCCCCACCACTGTCACACACCACTCTCCACCACTGCCACACACTACTCTCCACCACTGTCACACACCACTCTCCACCACTGCCACACACCACTCCCCACCACTGTCACACACCACTCTCCTCCACTGTCACACACCACTCTCCACCACTGTCACACACCACTGCCACACACCACTCTCCACCACTGTCACACACCACTCTCCACCACTGTCACACACCACTCTCCACCACTGCCACACACCACTCTCCACCACTGTCACACACCACTCTCCACCACTGTCACACACCACTCTCCACCACTGTCACACACCACTCTCCACCACTGCCACACACCACTCTCCACCACTGTCACACACCACTCTCCACCACTGTCACACACCACTCTCCACCACTGTCACACACCACTCTCCACCACTGCCACACACCACTCTCCACCACTGTCACACACCACTCTCCACCACTGTCACACACCACTCTCCACCACTGTCACACACCACTCTCCACCACTGTCACACACCACTCTCCACCACTGCCACACACCACTCTCCACCACTGTCACACACCACTCTCCACCACTGCCACACACCACTCCCCACCACTGTCACACACCACTCTCCTCCACTGTCACACACCACTCTCCACCACTGTCACACACCACTGCCACACACCACTCTCCACCACTGTCACACACCACTCTCCACCACTGTCACACACCACTCTCCACCACTGCCACACACCACTCTCCACCACTGTCACACACCACTCTCCACCACTGTCACACACCACTCTCCACCACTGTCACACACCACTCTCCACCACTGCCACACACCACTCTCCACCACTGTCACACACCACTCTCCACCACTGTCACACACCACTCTCCACCACTGTCACACACCACTCTCCACCACTGCCACACACCACTCTCCACCACTGTCACACACCACTCTCCACCACTCCACCTTCCGTAATCTTCCTACTCCTACCTTAAACTTCCTTCTCGTTCCTGCCTTCCTTATTTTTCCTAATCCTTCTATGTTCTTCAACCATCAATATCCACTAACAACAACCAACAGCCACCACCAACACCTTCTCCTCCTCGACCTTCTCATTCTTCCTCCTCGACCTTCTCCTTCCTCCTCGACCTTCTCCTCTTTCTTCCTTGACCTTCTCCTTCCTCCTCGTCCTTCTCCTTCCTCCTCGACCTTCTCCTCTTTCTTTCTTGACCTGCTCCTTCCTCCTCGACCTTCTCCTCTTTCTTCCTTGACCTTCTCCTTCCTCCGCGACCTTCTCCTTCCTCCTCCATCTTCTCCTTCCTCCTCGACCTCCTCCTACCTCCTCTTTCTCCTCTCTACTCCTCCTCCTTCCTCCTCGACCTCCTCCTACCTCCTCGACCTTCTCCTTCCTCCTCCACCTTCTCCTTCCTCCTCGACCTCCTCCTCTAACTACAACAACCAACCACCATTACTATCAGTGCTCAACTGCAGGCCATTCTGGCGTGTTTGGAGGAAGTACGTCATGACGACAAAGATGTTTTTGTATTTGTCGATAGCCGAGGAGCACTTGAGTCCTTAAACAGTCGAAATCCAGTCTTCATGTCCACAGTTGAGGATTGTAAGAAAAGGATAAATGAGATACAGCTGAAAGGTCACAATGTGAAATTCATGTGGATTCCATCTCATGTTGGAATAGTGCTCAACGAGGTGGCGGATGACTTGGCCAAACATGCCACATCAAAACCACAAGTTGACATCGAATGTGAATTCACAATGAGACAAATAAGAAGCAAAATCAGAAATATTCAACCACAGGCAGAAGTGGCGAAGAGAGGTATAATGTATGAGGGAAGTCAAACCAAGCAACACTACATGTGTGTGTTAGTCAAAACACCCATTTCACTTATGGTAAAAGGAGAAATCCTTGGAGTGACTCTGTGCACATGCGGCTCAGGCTTGGGTACAAATATTACTGGGAATATGGGATAGGTGTTCATGATAATGACACGAAGTGTCAACTATGTGGTATGTTTAGGTCTCACACCCTTGCCCATTATGTTCTTGATTGTCCGTTGATTAATGTATATAGAAACATTGAGATAAGGACTGTTCCTGAACAAATAGCCTGGATGTGTCACAACGAAAAGGTTGATAATATTCTGGAGAGATATAAGAATTTTGCACCAAGACTGTAATCTTTTGTTGAATTATCTGCATGTCTTGCAAATTGTCTATACAGTATACCTAAGTCATAAAAGTATTTGTGTGTACGTCTGATACCATACTACTTGTGTAAAGGAGGAAATGTATATGTTTATCTCTCAGAATGTTCGGTAATATGTTTATTGTTTGTGATGTGTGTCTATATATGTATGAACACGTTGTACTGAACGGGGTGAGAATAGCTTGAGCTACCTCATCCCTTTGTCTGTATTTTACCTCAATAAACTTATTTCAATTTCAATTTCAACTACTATCAATAACCATAACCATCAATAACCATCAACCTAAACAATCATCAACAATCACAACAGTCAATCACCACTACTATCAACAACAACCATAAACCAACACCAACTACAACAATCAACCACCCCTACCACCAACAACAATCAACCACCACTACCACCAACAATCAACCACCACTACCACCAAACAACACAATAAACCACCACCCACGCGAACTATAACCAACAATCGCCACTACATAAAGTACAACAATCAACCACTACCATCACGAACCACAACAACCACCACTGCAATTAACCCCCCAACCACACCCATCAACCACCACAACAATCAACCCCCACAACCATCAACCACCACAACCATCAACCACCACAACCATCAACCACCACAATAATTAACCACCACAACCATCAACCACCACAACAATCAACCCCCACAACCATTAACCACCACAACAATCAACCACCACAACCATCAACCACCACACCCATCAACCACCACAACCATCAACCACCACAGCAATCAACCCCCACAACCATCAACCACCACAACCATCAACCACCACAACAATTAACCACCACAACCATCAACCAACACAATAATCAACCACCACAACAATCAACCACCACAACAATCAACCACTACAACAATCAACCACTACAACAATCAACCACCACAACAATCATCCACCACAACAATCAACCACTACAACAATCAACCACCACAACAATCAACCACCACAACTATCAACAAACACTACCATCAACCACCACAACCATCAACAAACACTACCATCAACCCCCACAACCATTAACTACCACCACCATCAACCACCTTAGCCATCAACCATAACAGACATCAACCACCAGAGCTATCAACCACCAATACCATAAAACCACCACAACCTACCACTAATCACAACCATCTGCCACCACAATTACCAACCACAGCAATCAACGACCACCACCACCAACCACAACTATTAACCACCACTAGAACCAACCACTACCACCAACAATAAACATCACCCACCACTGCCACCAATCACAACCTACCACCACTGCCAACAACCATAACCCAGCAACAATTCCACCACCACTACCATGGATTATTTCTAGTATATGTAAAAATATATGGTTTTATTTCTAGTATAGGTAAAAATATATTTTTAAAATATTTCTACATTTTTTATATATATTCCATCAATCAGGAAAACGAGTTTTATGCAACATTTAAGGTTGCGACACGGTCTCAAAATTGTTTAGCCAAAGTTGTGCAGTAAGTTGTGGCAACTTATTTACAACCACACAATAACGTAGCTAATACATGAAAACAAACGTTGTCACACCTGGCTACTCTCCCGACCCACACCTGTAGATGAGAGGGAACACGGAAGCCCACACCTGGCTACTCTCCCGACCCACACCTGTAGATGGGAAGGAACACTGAAGCCCACACCTGGCTACTCTCCCCATCCACACCTGTACATGAGAGGGAACACTAAAGCCCACACCTGGCTACTCTCCCCACCCACACCTGCACATGAGAGGGAACACTAAAGCCCACACCTGGCTACTCTCCCGACCCACACCTGCACATGAGAGGGAACACTAAAGCCCACACCTGGCTACTCTCCCCACCCACACCTGTCTATGTCACACACTCATGCCAAAGAAAACTTATATCAAGTAAATCTAGCTTGTATTAAGCAAGACAATGTTGGGCTAAATATTGATCAGTGTTATCTTATAAGCAGTGAAGCTTGCTTAATGAATATTCTTGGTCGCTAAACGGTGCTCAAAGTTACTCAAGAAGCCTTATAAGTTCTCTAATTCATGACTTTTATTGTAAAAATATTTTTTAAACCACCGGAAGCACTGTGAATTAAACAACTGAGTTACAGATATTCACGTGTTAAGATGTAGTCAATACGTACTGGTGAGACGCGTGTTAAAGAAGTACAGGAGACTATACCCTCCTCTTGAGGGAGGACACAGCTGAGCCGCCAGGTGGCAGCACCAGTCTATGGCGGGGTCGTCATCAGTGAGGACCCGGCTGATGGTCAGGTTGAGTATCCATCCCTGGTACTGCAGAGTGTCCAGGGTGTCCGGGTCCACGTAGCCCGTGGCGTCCAGGGTGTCCGGGTCCACGTAGCTCGTGGCGTCCAGGGTGTCCAGGTCCACGTAGCCCGTGGCGTCCAGGGTGTCCGGGTCCACGTAGCTCGTGGCGTCCAGGGTGTCCGGGTCCACGTAGCCCGTGGCGTCCAGGGTGTCCGGGTCCACGTAGCCCGTGGCGTCCAGGGTGTCCGGGTCCACGTAGCCCGTGGCGTCCAGGGTGTCCGGGTCCACGTAGCTCGTGGCGTCCAGGGTGTCCGGGTCCACGTAGCCCGTGGCGTCCAGGGTGTCCGGGTCCACGTAGCTCGTGGCGTCCAGGGTGTCCGGGTCCACGTAGCCCGTGGCGTCCAGGGTGTCCGGGTCCACGTAGCCCGTGGCGTCCAGGGTGTCCGGGTCCACGTAGCCCGTGGCGTCCAGGGTGTCCGGGTCCACGTAGCTCGTGGCGTCCAGGGTGTCCGGGTCCACGTAGCCCGTGGCGTCCAGGGTGTCCGGGTCCACGTAGCTCGTGGCGTCCAGGGTGTCCGGGTCCACGTAGCCCGTGGCGTCCAGGGTGTCCGGGTCCACATAGCCCGTGGCGTCCAGGGTGTCCGGGTCCACGTAGCTCGTGGCGTCCAAGGTGTCCGGGTCCACGTAGCCCGTGGCGTCCAGGGTGTCCGGGTCCACGTAGCTCGTGGCGTCCAGGGTGTCCGGGTCCACGTAGCCCGTGGCGTCCAGGGTGTCCGGGTCCACGTAGCTCGTGGCGTCCAGGGTGTCCGGGTCCACGTAGCCCGTGGCGTCCAGGGTGTCCGGGTCCACGTAGCCCGTGGCGTCCAGGTCAATGTCTGAAGACATACACTGAGATACAGTCACGGTCGTTACTGGTATGTTCTAAGATATAACAAGAAGACATACTGAGCCATCCACTCACCTTACTGCTGGGTTTATTACCTGATGACAAGTACGTATTTTGGACAGTATTAATAGCATCTAAACTATGTATTAATAGCTTTTAAAAGCCACGGTCAAGGTCATCTGTATCAATGGTCAAGGTCACAGTCAAGGTCATCTGTATCAATGGTCAAGGTCATCTGTATCAATGGTCAAGGTCATCTGTATCATGGTCAAGGTCACAGTCAAGGTTAGTTGTATCAATGGTCAAGGTCACAGTCAAGGTTATCTGTATCAATTGTCAAGGTCACAGTCCAGGTTATCTGTATCAATTGTCAAGGTCACAGTCAAGGTCATCTGTGTCAATGGTCAAGGTTATCTGTATCAATTGTCAAGGTCATCTGTATCAATGGTCAAGGTCACAGTCAAGGTCATCTGGACCAAGTATCAAGGTAACAGGGATAGATGGGTCACCTGAATTAGCGATCAAAGTTACAGAAGGTCTAATTAACCAAGGATCAAGGTCACAGTGAAAGGTCATCTTAAACAGGAATTAGGTCACAGTGAAAGGTCATCTTAAACAGGAATTAGGTCACAGTGAAAGGTCATTTTGGGCAGGAATTAGCTCACAGTGTAAGGTCATCTTGAACAAGAATTAGGTCACAGTGAAAGGTCATCTTAAACAGGAATTAGGTCACAGTGAAAGGTCATCTTGAACAGGAATTAGGTCACAGTGAAAGGTCATTTTGGGCAGGAATTAGCTCACAGTGTAAGGTCATCTTGAACAAGAATTAGGTCACAGTGAAAGGTCATCTTGAACAGGAATTAGGTCACACTGAAAGGTCATCTTGAACAGGAATTAGGTCACAGTGAAAGGTCATCTTGAACAGGAATTAGGTCACAGTGAAAGGTCATCTTGAACAGGAATTAGGTCACAGTGAAAGGAGATCTGTACCACGAGTCAAAGTCAAAGTGGTAAGTCATCTGAACCAAAAGTTTGGCGTCGCTAAATACTTCATGAAATTATTTATGCACAAGAATATATACAGCAGCGGAATGTTTCGAAAATTTATTATTCATGGAGTAGTCGCCCTTAATAAGTTTATATTTGTAATCAAAGTAGAAGGTTTGTCACCCTTAAGGTGACTATATTTGTAAACAATATAAGGTGTTTGTCACCCTTAAGGTGACTATATTTGTAAACAATGTAAGGTGTTTGTCACCCTTAAGGTGACTATATTTGTAAACAATATCAGGTGTTTGTCGCTCTTAAGGTGACTATATTTGTAAACAATATAAGGTGTTTGTCACCCTTAAGGTGACTATATTTGTAATCAAAGTAGAAGGTTTGTCACCCTTAAGGTGACTATATTTGTAATCAAAGTAGAAGGTTTGTCACCCTTAAGGTGACTATATTTGTAAACAATATAAGGTGTTTGTCGCTCTTAAAGTGACTATATTTGTAAACAATATAAGGTGTTTGTCACCCTTAAGGTGACTATATTTGTAAACAATATAAGGTGTTTGTCACCCTTAAGGTGACTATATTTGTAAACAATATAAGGTGTTTGTCACCCTTAAGGTGACTATATTTGTAAACAATATAAGGTGTTTGTCGCTCTTAAGGTGACTATATTTGTAAACAATATCAGGTGTTTGTCGCTCTTAAGGTGACTATATTTGTAAACAATATCAGGTGTTTGTCACCCTTAAGGTGACTATATTTGTAAACAATATAAGGTGTTTGTCACCCTTAAGGTGACTATATTTGTAAACAATATCAGGTGTTTGTCACCCTTAAGGTGACTATATTTGTAAACAATATAAGGTGTTTGTCTCCCTTAAGGTGATTATGTTTGTAAACAATATAAGGAATCTTTCGTCCATAAGATTGTAAACATATATGTAAACAATGTAAATCTGAATTACTATATTAAACATGACGAATGAAGCCCTTTGCGTAATTTTGGTATTAATAAATAACCCTAAAATTATGGTGGAAAATATGAATATTTACCAAGACGCTGCAGGTGAGGAAGGTGAGGCAGGTGACGGATGAGGACGGTCAGTTGCTGTAGTGTGAGGTGCAGGCGGAGGCTCTCGAGGGTGTGAGGCAGGAGGGGTATGACTGCCTCAGACAAGTGACCCTCAAACCCCTCTAAGGTACACTTACTGCCGGGGGCTGTCAGCCTCTCCAAACATTGTTTTGATTTATCAATATTTCCGTCTTTGCTGTATAAACTACCGCCAAGAACTAAGGATATGGTTACCTTCATTTTTGCCAGCACTGACAGTGTAGACAGGCGCTGCTTTAGTTGGGATGTATCGTTTATGATTAGGTAAATGTTCTTAGGTGTCACCTTCTTAAGAACAAGCGGCAGGACAACCCACGAGTCAACATTCACTATTCTCCACTCTTGTGCTGTACGCAGCTTCTCACACACGGCTTGGATGACGTGCTCACTCCCGCGGGACTCTGCTACATGCTTCAACAGCTCGTCAGGCTTATGTGTAACCATCTTGCACAGGTCAATTATGTGAGTAATGAACCTGTGCTCTACTCCCCGGGCACACAGCACCCCGGTAGTGCTGACTAAAATGTTCTGCCATCTGGGGCGCTTATTAAACTCTTGGTGCACTTCGATAATATCAAACTTTGACCCTCTCAGGTGATCTCCCAAGGAGCGTTTTTCCTTACGTACAACATCCACCAAGAGGTCAATGATTATAGACCTTTCCCCTGACACACGGTGTGATGCTGGATCACCTCGGTTTTGCTCAGCCCTCAACAAGAGATCGACCAGCCTCCTGCTGGCACAATACTCCTGGTACCTGGCGTGAAAATAGCCAAACACCCACACCACATTGAGGCCCCGACGGTAGCTGGTTCTTGTGAAATAGTTGGACAAGACCTCCTCCTGCGGCAGTCCCAGAGTGTCACACTTCTCCCTAATCTCCGCTTCCGTCTCTGGCCAAAGGTCGTACTCCTGCCTCAGGACCCCTCTTAAACTAATCTCTTCTAAGAACCTCAAAAACCTTTTCACATTTTCGTCACATTTTCCTTTGGGTTGGGTCACGTGTTTGTCTGTGAGTCTGGACACTAATTTGTTGGTTATGAAGTCATGAATCTTCTCGTAGACTTGAGTGTTTGTGGTGAGGTTGTTAAATTCTTCTGGAGCCTCAACACACAGCAGCGCCAACAAGGTCAAGGTGAGTGGAGTGTTGAGGTACTCACCCAGGAACTGACTCATCTGCTCCAGCCGCTGGGTAAACCTCCCTGTGATGACACTCCGTTGGCACTCTTCCTCCACCAGCACCTTGATGGTTCTCTCGGCGAACTCCACGCGACGTTCTGGAGTGATGCCCAAGACGAGGATGTTGCAGCGAGGTCTGGTGTGTGGGACGAGCTGTGACAGGTGTTGGTCCCACCCCGGCCGTGTGGTTATCACCAACCTCACATCCTTGCCAGGCAGGTGCAACAGCTCCTTCACCAGCCTTCCTGAATGGTCGTTGACCTCGTCGTAGCCGTCAATCAGGACTAATATATTTAAGCTCAAGATTATCTCCTTAAACAGCTGGAAGTCAGCGTCAGAATCACTAAGTGCTAGAGGCAGCAACTGGCGGAGGAGACCATCGAAGGTATTAAGATGTGAGTCCCTGCACTGTACATAGAAAACGAGGTCCACAGTGCCCAGGTGACGTATGGCAGCAGGGTCCTCTACCCACTTCTCGAGGATGAGCTTGAGTAAAGTTGTCTTGCCCATACCACCTTCCCCCGTCAGGAGGACACACTGAGGGACTCTTCCGTCCTCTCGTCTCATACTCAAGATGTGTTCATAGTTTATATCCTGACCCTTGGCAGCGTGGGAGGGTCTTGTGCTATCCTGACCCTTGGCCGCATGGGAGGGTCTTGCCCCTATGACGGGATCTTCAAGGAGTCGCAGTCGTGTAAAAGCAAGACTTGGGTTGTAGTTAATGTTGAGGAGGAGCCAGGGTGCGGGAACAATCTGGTACAGCAGTTTATACCCGTCAGTTAGCTCCTGCTTGCTCATCTGCTTAACCTCTTCTGTGATGTGGCTTCTGAACATCTTAATCTCCTGGCGGAGCTGAGGCAAGTACGCCACATCTGAGGGATCCAGCGGCTCTCTGACCTTCGCTAGCAGACCACCAATATACTCGGTGACATCTCTGGTCACGTGGTCCACATCCTGGCTGTTTGTCCCACACCGGACGCCGGCCTCAGCCAGCATCTTAGCCAATAAGTCACTGAGCTCCGTCAGTGTTGATGTAAGATCTTGCTCTGACATTCCCACATTATCATGGGCCAACGTGTTTCGGTGTTGCTTCAGGCTGTAAATGAGGTGTTCAAGTGATGGTCCCTGAGGCCCTGGAGTGGTCCACGTGGGGTCATTCATCTCAGACAGACCACACACACGTTGCAGGAGTTTATACAACAGGGTGATGTCAAAAGTTGCCGCGTCAGAGGAAGCTTCGAGTTTATCCCTCTGGTGATCATCGAAGACACGCCTGTACTGAGCATTGGTGTACCCCAAGTCCTGAGTGAGGTAAGTCACTACTGGGAAGGTGCCCCGGTACGACCACATAAACACACTTGCTAGCGCGTGTCGTCCTGCCTTAGTCACAGCCAGTCCATACCGCAGTCTGTTCACATCTTCCGGTTGGATAACAGGACTCGAGGCCGCCATATTGGGCCGTATGATTCTCACCTCACACAACTGTTGTCAAGTTTCACACAAGCAGTAAATGTCCCACGCTGGTTTTGTTATTATATTATGTTTAAAAACATAACATTGTTTCTCACTGTCGGAGACGGGCAGCTTGTTAGGCTTGTGTAGGCCTTCCTAAGCCAACGACAGACCTTCCTCAGGATGCATCCCTCAACAGTTGACTAATTTCCAGGTTAATGTTTACTGCTAGGTGAACAGAGGTATCAGGAGGCTGAGCATCTCACACTGACAGGGAATTAAACTCGGATCTAATCGGTGATGATCCGACTGCATTAACCACAATACAGTCACTTAATTGACCACAAATATAAGTGATTTCCAAATAAACCAAATTTTACTAAATGTGTTGACATGTTAATGCAATATTCGGTTCCAGCTTTATTTGTTATTTTCAATTTGTTCTTTAACTAGTTAATTTCTTCTGTCTTTATACTCTTCAGAATTCTGTCATCTGGAAGAACAATTTAACGTTATTAAAACAAGATGTTAGTGTTAAACATTGGGCCAGAAATACATTTTTGAGATCACTAAAACAAATAAAATTCCAAAGTCTGCCTCCTGCATTTTGTTATATTTTATAACTTAAAACTTGTCAATATTTTGACCTAACTCCTGTGATCATTGTGGTGTTGGCTTCTGGTTTAGGTAGAGTAATGGTGCTCATTTTCTCACACAGAAATATACGGTGTAGCATTTAGTAATGTTATTCTCTGCCTTTATCTTGCTCTTGTAAGGACCTATTTAGATTATGCAGTTCAGTTTGGTCAACATACAATATACTGGACATAATTTAACTTGAACCCATAAAGAGAAGAATGACAAAGTTGATCTCAGGAATTAGAAATCTCCCTTATTAAGAGAGATTAAGGAAGCTATGTTTACACATTCTTCGGAAAGTATAGTTGATATTATTGATGTCGTCAAAAGGATGAAAAGTTATATGGAAGGTAGTAATAATAAGTTGTTAACTGCATCAACACAAAATAGAACAAGAAATGATAAATCTGTATCAATAAGAAATAATGTCTGCTTCTCTGTCTATGCGAGCTAGAAGACCCTACTCAGGGAGCTAGCCTCACCTAATTTCTAACAGTAATTCCTGCTGGGTATGTGCCCAACAGGGAATGGCATATATGTAGGGAGTACAACTTTAAAGAGTACCAAAGCTACCCCCCTACCACGAACTTTGCTATATCATATTAATTGGGCTTTGAATTATTTATTTATTTTCTTGCAAGGGTTCCCAGCTGAGCTTCTGTGTAGATCGCCCTCTCCCCCTCCGCTCTCTTGTGAACAATATTCACAGTATAATGTTAACAACTTACATGGAGTTTACTACAAGTAAACTTCCGTCCCCTGAGAGTCTCTTATAGGAGCAATGATGGAGGGCCGCGTAGAGGCACATCATATAAAATGGCCGCCTAGAGGCACATAAAATGGCCGCCTAGAGGCACATAAAATGGTCGCCTAGAGGCACATAAAATGGCCGCCTAGAGGCACATAAAATGGCCGCCTAGAGGCACATAAAATGGCCGTCTAGAGGCACATAAAATGGCCGCCTATAGGTGCATAAAGAGCCGCCTAGAGGCACATAAAATGGCCGACTAGAGGCACATAAAATGGCCGCCTAGAAGCACATAAAATGGCCACCTAGAGGCGCATAAAGGGGTCTCCAAGAGGCACATAAAGAGCCGCCTAGAGGAACATAAAGGGGCCGCGTAGAGGTAAATAAAGGGGCCGCCTAGAGGCACATAAAGAGGCTGCCTAGCGGTACATAAAGGGGCCGCCTAGAGGCACATAAAGGGGCCGCCTAGAGGTACATAAAGGGGCCGCGTAGAGGTAAATAAAGGGGCCGCCTAGAGGCACATAAAGAGGCTGCCTAGCGGTACATAAAGGGGCCGCCTAGAGGTACATAAAGGGGCCGCCTAGAGGTACATAAAGGGGCCGCCTAGAGGCACATAAAGGGCCGCCTTGAGGCACATAAGGGGCCGCCTAGAGGTACATAAAGGGACCGCGTAGAGGTAACTAAAGGGGCCGCCTAGAGGTACATAAAGGGGCCGCCTAGAGGTACATAAGGGGCCACCTAGAGGCACATAAAGGGGCCGCATAGAGGTACATAAAGGGCCGCCTAGAGGTACATAAAGGGGCCGCCTAGAGGTACATAAAGAGGCCGCCTTGAGGTACATAAAATGGCCGCCTAGAGGTACATAAAGGGGCCGCCAAGACGTGCATAAAGCGGTCGCCTAGAGGCATAAAAAGGGATCGCCTAGAGGTACAAATAGGGACCGCCTAGAGGTAAATAAAGGGGCCGTATAGAGGTACATAAAGGGCCGCCTAGAAGTGAATAAAGGGGCCGCCTAGAGGCACATAAAGGGGCCGCCTAGAGGCACATAAAGGGGCCGCCTAGAGGCACATAAAGGGGCCGCCTAGAGGCACATAAAGGGGCCGCCTAGAGGTACATAAAGGGGTGCCTCGAGGCACATAAAGGGCCGCCTAGAGGCACATAAAGGGCCGCCTAGAGGCACATAAAGGGCCGCCTAGAGGCACATAAAGGGGCGCCTAGAGGTACATAAAGGGCCGCCTAGAGGCACATAAAGGGGCCGCCTAGAGGCACATAAAGGGGCCGCCTAGAGGTACATAAAGGGGCGCCTAGAGGCACATAAAGGGGCGCCTAGAGGCACATAAAGGGGCGCCTAGAGGCACATAAAGGGGCGCCTAGAGGCACATAAAGGGGCCGCCTAGAGGCACATAAAGGGGCCGCCTAGAGGTACATAAAGGGGCCGCCAGGAGGCACATAAAGGGGCGCCTAGAGGCACATAAAGGGGCGCCTAGAGGTACATAAAGGGGCCGCCTAGGGGCACATAAAGGGGCGCCTAGAGGCACATAAAGGGCCGCCTAGAGGTACATAAAGGGGCCGCCTAGAGGCACATAAAGGGGTGCCTAGAGGCACATAAAGGGCCGCCTAGAGGTACATAAAGGGGCGCCTAGAGGCACATAGAGGGCCGCCTAGAGGCACATAAAGGGCCGCCTAGAGGCACATAAAGGGCCGCCTAGAGGCACATAAAGGGCCGCCTAGAGGCACATAAAGGGGCGCCTAGAGGCACATAAAGGGCCGCCTAGAGGCACATAAAGGGCCGCCTAGAGGCACATAAAGGGCCGCCTAGAGGCACATAAAGGGCCGCCTAGGGGCACATAAAGGGCCGCCTAGAGGCACATAAAAGGCCGCCTAGAGGCACATAAAGGGGCGCCTAGAGGCACATAAAGGGCCGCCTAGAGGCACATAAAGGTGCCGCTAAGAGGTACAGAAAGGGCCGCGTAGAGGTACATAAAGGGCCGCCTAGAGGCACATATAGGGGCCGCCTAGAGGTACATAAAGGGCCGCCTAGAGGTACATAAAGGGCCGCCTAGAGGCACATATAGGGGCCGCCTAGAGGTACATAAAGGGCCGCCTAGAGGTACATAAAGGGCCGCCTAGAGGCACATAAAGGTGCCGCTAAGAGGTACAGAAAGGGCCGCGTAGAGGTACATAAAGGGCTGCCTAGAGGCACATATAGGGGCCGCCTAGAGGTACATAAAGGGCCGCCTAGAGGTACACAAACGGTCGCCTAGAGGTACATAAAGGGGCCGCCTAGAGGCACATAAAGGGCCACCTAGACGTGCATAAAGCGGTCGCCTAGAGGCACAAAAAGGGACCGCCTAGAGGTACATATAGGGGCCGCCTAGAGGTACATAAAGGGCCGTGTAGAGGTACATAAAGGGACCGCCTAGAGGCGCATAAAGGGCCGCCTAGAGGTACATAAAGGGCCGCCTAGAGGTACATAAAGGACCGCCTTGAGGTACATAAAGGGGCCGCCTAGAGGTACATAAAGGGCCGCCTAGAAGTGAATAAAGAGGCCGCCTAGAGGTACATAAAGGGGTCGCATAGAGGCACATAAAGGGCCGTCTAGAGGTACATAAAGAGTCGCTTAGAGGCACATAAAGGGGCCGTCTAGAGGTTCATAAAGGGGTCACCTAGAGGTACATAAAGGAGCCGCCTAGAGGCACATAAAGGAGCCGCCTAGAGGCACATAAAGGGCCGCCTAGAGGTACATAAAGGAGCCGCCTAGAGGTACATAAAGGAGCCGCCTAGAGGACCATAAAGGAGCCGCCTAGAGGCACATAAAGGAGCCGCCTAGAGGCACATAAAATGCCGCCTAGAGGTACATAAAGGAGCCTCCTAGAGGCGCATAAAGGAGCCGCCTAGAGGCGCATAAAGGAGCCGCCTAGAGGTACATAAAGGAGCCGCCTAGAGGCACATAAAGGAGCCGCCTAGAGGACCATAAAGGTGCCGCCAAGAGGAACAGAAAGAGGCTCCTAGAGGCACATAAAGGGGCCGCCTAGAGGCTCATAAAGGGGCCGCCTAGAGGCACATAAAGTAGCCGCCTAGAGGACCATAAAGGTGCCGCCAAGAGGAACAGAAAGAGGCTCCTAGAGGCGCATAAAGGAGCCGCATAGAGGCTCATAAAGGGGCCGCCTAGAGGCGCATAAAGGGGCCGCCTAGAGGCGCATAAAGGAGCCGCCTAGAGGCTCATAAAGGGGCCGCCTAGAGGCGCATAAAGGTGCCGCCTGTAGGCGCATAAAGGGCCGCCTAGAGGCACATAAAGGTGCCGCCTAGAGGCACATAAAAGAGCCGCCTAGAGGCACATAAAGGGCCGCCTAGAGGCACATAAAGGAGCCGCCTAGAGGCACATAAAGGAGACGCCTAGAGGCACATAAAGGAGCCGCCTAGAGGCACATAAAGGGCCGCCTAGAGGCACATAAAGGAGCCGCCTAGAGGCACATAAAGGAGCCGCCTAGAGGCACATAAAGGAGCCGCCTAGAGGCACATAAAGGGCCGCCTAGAGACACATAAAGGAGCCGCCTAGAGGCACATAAAGGAGCCGCCTAGAGGCACATAAAGGGCCGCCTAGAGACACATAAAGGAGCCGCCTAGAGGCACATAAAGGGCCGCCTAGAGGCACATAAAGGAGCCGCCTAGAGGCACATAAAGGAGCCGCCTAGAGGCACATAAAGGAGCCGCCTAGAGGCACATAAAGGGCCGCCTAGAGGCACATAAAGGAGCCGCCTAGAGGCACATAAAGGAGCCGCCTAGAGGCACATAAAGGAGCCGCCTAGAGGCACATAAAGGAGCCGCCTAGAGGCACATAAAGGAGCCGCCTAGAGGCACATAAAGGAGCCGCCGAGAGGCACATAAAGGGCCGCCTAGAGACACATAAAGGAGCCGCCTAGAGGCACATAAAGGAGCCGCCTAGAGGCACATAAAGGAGCCGCCTAGAGGCACATAAAGGGCCGCCTAGAGGCACATAAAGGAGCCGCCTAGAGGCACATAAAGGAGCCGCCTAGAGGCACATAAAGGGGCCGCCTAGAGGCACATAAAGGAGCCGCCTAGAGGCACATAAAGGAGCCGCCTAGAGGCACATAAAGGAGCCGCCTAGAGACACATAAAGGAGCCGCCTAGAGGCACATAAAGGGCCGCCTAGAGGCACATAAAGGAGCCGCCTAGAGATACATAAAGGGCCGCCTAAAGCGACATAAAGGGCCGCCTAGAGGTACATACAATGGCGGCTTGAGGTACATAAAGGGGCCGCCTAGAGGCACATAAAGGGCCGCCTAGAGGTACATAAAGGGGCCGCCTAGAGGCACATAAAGGGCTGCCTAGAGGCACATAAAGGGCCGCCTAGAGGCACATAAAGGGCCGCCTAGAGGCACATAAAGGGCCGCCTAGAGGCACATAAAGGGCCGCCTAGAGGCACATAAAGGGCCGCCTAGAGGCACATAAAGGGGCCGCCTAGAGGCACATAAAGGGCCGCCTAGAGATACAAAAAGGGCCTCCTAGAGGTACATAAAGGACCGCCTAGAGGTACATAAAGGGCCACCTGGAGGCACATAAAGGGCCGCCTAAAGGCACATAAAGGGCCGCCTAGAGGCGCATAAAGGGCCGCCTAAAGGCACATAAAGGGCCGCCTAAAGGCACATAAAGGGCCGCCTAGAGATACATAAAGGGCCACCTGGAGGCACATAAAGGGCCGCCTAGAGGTACATAAAGGGCCACCTGGAGGCACATAAAGGGCCGCCTAGAGGCACATAAAGGGCCGCCTAGAGATACATAAAGGGCCGCCTAGAGGCACATAAAAGGCCGCCTAGAGGTATATAAAGGGCCGCCTGGAGGCATATAAAGGGCCACCTCTATGTACATAAAGGGCCGCCTAGAGGCACATAAAGGGCCGCCTAGAGGCACATAAAGGGCCGCCAAGAGGCACATAGAGGGCCGCCTAGAGGCACATAAAGAGGCCGCCTAGAGGCACATAAAGGGGCCGCCTAGAGGTACATAAAGGGGCCGCCTAGAGGCATATAATGGGGCCGGCAAGAGGTAAATAAAGGGGCCGCCTAAAGGTATATAAAGAGCCGCCTAGAGGCACATAAAGAGCCGCCTAGAGGCACATAAAGAACCGCCTAGAGTTATATAAAGGGACCACCTAGAGGCACATAAATAGGTCGCCTAGAAGTACATAAAGGGCCGCCTAGAAGTACATAAAAAGGCCGCCTAGAGGTACATAATGAGGTCACCTAGAGGTACATAAAGGGCCGCCTAGAGGCACATAAAGGGGCCGCCTAGAGGCACATAAAGGGGCCGCCTAGAGGTACATAAATGGGCCACCGGGAGGTATATAAAGGGCCGCCTAGAGGTACATAAAGGGGCCGCCTAGAGGCACATAAAGGGGCCGTCTAGAGGTACATAAAGGGGCCGCCTCGAGGCACATAAAGGGGCCGCCTAGAGGTAAATAAAGGGCCGCCTAGAGGTACATAAAGGGGCCGCCTAGAGGTATATAAAGGGGCCGCCTAGAGGTATATAAAGGGCCGCTTAGAAGTATATAAAGGGCCGCCTAGAAGCACATAAATGGCCGCCTAGAGGCACATAAAGGGCCACCTAGAGGTATATAAAGGGCCGCCTAGAGGTACATAAATGGCCGCCTAGAGGTACATAAAGGGGCCGCCTAGAGGCACATAAATGGGCCGCCTAAAGCCACATAAAGGGCCGCCTAGAGGTACATAAAGGGGCCGCCTAGAGGCAAATAAAGGGGGCCGCCTAGAGGTACGTAAATGGGCCGCCTAGACGTACATAAAGGGCCGCCTAGAGGTACATAAAGGGGCCGCCTAGAGGCACATATAGGGGCCGCCTAGAGGTACACAAAGGGGCCACCTAGAGGAACATAAAGGGCCCGCCAAGAGGTACATAAAGGGCCGCCTAGAGGTATAAAAAGGGCCACCTAGAGGTACATAAAAGGCCGCCTTGAGGTGCATAAAGGGCCTCCTAGAGGCACATAAAGGGCCGCCTAGAGGTATATAAAGGGGCCACCTAGAGGTATATAAAGGGCCGCTTAGATGTATATAAAGGGCCGCCTAGAAGCACATAAATGGCCGCCTAGAGGCACATAAAGGGCCACCTAGAGGTATATAAAGGGGCCGCCTAGAGGTCCATAAAGGGCCGCCTAGAGGCATATAAAGGGGCCGCTTAGAGGTACATAAAGGGCCCGACTAGAGACACATAAAGGGGCCGCTTAGAGGTACATAAAGGGCCGCCTAGAGAAATATAAAGGGCTGCCTAGAGGTACATAATGGAGCAGCCAAGAGGCACATAAAGGGGTCGCTTAGAGGCACATAATGGGCCGCCTAGAGGCACATAAAGGGGCCGCTTGGAGGTACATAAAGGGCCGCTTGGAGGTACATAATGGGCCGCTTGGAGGTACATAAAGGGCCGCGTGGAGGTACATAAAGGGCCGCTTGGAGGTACATAAAGGGCCGCCTGGAGGTATATAAAGGGCCCCCTAGAGGAGCATAAAGAGCCGTTTAGAGGCACTTAAAGGGCCACATTGAGGTACATAAAGGGACCTCCTAAATGCACATAAAGGGCTGCCAAGAGGTTCATAAAGTGGCCGCCTAGAGGTACATAAAGAGGCCACCTAGAGGTACATAAAGGGGCCGCCGAGAGGTACATAAAGAGGCCGCCTAGAGGTACATAAGGTGACCTCCTAGAGGTACATAAAGAGACCGCCTAAATGCACATAAAGGGCTACCTAGAGGTACATAAAGGGGCCACCTAGAGGCACATACAGGGCCGCTTAGAGGCATATAAAGGGCCGCCCAGAGGCACATAAACGGTTCGCCTAGAGGTACATAAAAGGGCCGCCTAGAGGTACATAAAGAGGCCGCCTAGAGGCACATAAAGGGACCGCCTGGAGGTACATAAAGGGGCCGCCTAGAGGTACATAAAGAGCCGCCTAGAGGTACATAAAGAGGCCGCCTAGAGGCACATAAAGAGGCCGCCTATTGGCAAATAAATGGGCCGCCTGGAGGTACATAAAGGGGCCGCTTAGAGGTACATAAAGGGCCGCCTAGAGGTACATAAAGGGGTCGCTGAGAGGTACATAAAGGGCTGCCTAGAGGTACATAAAGGGCCGCCTGGAGGTACATAAAGGGCCGCCAAGAGGTACATAAAGGGCCGCCTGGAGGCACATAAAGGGCCGCCTTGAGGTACATAAAGGGCCGCCTGGAGGTACATAAAAGGCCGCCTAGACGTACAAAAAGGGCCGCCTAGAGGCATATAAAGGGGCCGCTTAGAGGCACATAATGTGGCCGCATAGAGGGACATAAAGGGCCGCCTAGTGGTACATAAAGGGCCGCCTAGAGGTACATAAAGGGCCGCCTAGAGGCACATAAAGGGCCGCCTAGAGTTACATAAAGGGCCGCCTAGAGGCACATAAAGGGCCGCCTAGAGGTACATAAAAGGCCACCTAGAGGCACAGAAAGGGCCGCCTAGAGGTACATAAAGGGCCGCCTAGAGGTACATAAAGGGCCGCCTAGAGGTACATAAAGGGCCGCCTAGAGGTACATAAAAGGCCGCCTAGAGGCACAGAAAGGGCCGCCTAGAGGTACATAAACATAAGAACATAAGAACATAAGAACAAAGGTAACTGCAGAAGGCCTATTGGCCCATACGAGGCAGCTCCTATTCTATAACCACCCAATCCCACTCATATACTTGTCCAACCCGTGCTCGAAACAATCGAGGGACCCCACCTCCACAATGTTACGCGGCAATTGGTTCCACAAATCAACAACCCTGTTACTGAACCAGTATTTACCCAAGTCTTTCCTAAATCTAAACTTATCCAATTTATACCCATTGTTTCGTGTTCTGTCCTGTGTTGATACTTTTAATACCCTATTAATATCCCCCCGGTTATGTCCATTCATCCACTTGTAAACCTCTATCATGTCACCCCTAACTCTTCGCCTTTCCAGTGAATGCAACTTAAGCTTTGTTAATCTTTCTTCATATGAAAGATTTCTAATTTGGGGAATTAACTTAGTCATCCTACGCTGGACACGTTCAAGTGAATTTATATCCATTCTATAATATGGCGACCAAAACTGAACTGCATAATCTAAATGGGGCCTAACTAGAGCAAGATATAGCTTGAGAACCACACCAGGTGTCTTGTTACTAACGCTGCGATTAATAAATCCAAGTGTCCGATTTGCCTTATTACGAACATTTATGCATTGATCCTTTTGTTTTAAATTCTTACTAATCATAACTCCCAGATCCCTTTCGCAATCCGACTTCGCAATCACAACACCATCTAGCTCGTATCTTGTAACTCTATCATCATTACCTAACCTCAGAACTTTACATTTATCAGCATTAAACTGCATCTGCCAATCCTTTGACCATTTCAAAACCCTATCTAGATCAACTTGAAGTGATAGTGAGTCCTCCTCCGAATTAATTTCCCTACCGATTTTCGTATCATCGGCAAATTTGCAAATGTTGCTACTCAAACCTGAATCTAAATCATTTATATATATTATAAACAACAGAGGTCCCAGGACAGAGCCTTGAGGCACTCCACTTACAACATTTTCCCACTCTGACTTGATTCCATTTATACTAACTCTCTGTTTCCTTTGGTATAGCCATGCCCTAATCCAGCTTAATATAGCACCCCCAATACCATGAGACTCTATCTTTTTAATCAGTCTTTCATGTGGCACTGTATCAAAAGCTTTGCTAAAGTCAAGGTATACAACATCGCAATCCTTACCACTATCAACTGCCTCAACAATGCTAGAATAAAAAGATAACAAATTTGTTAAACATGAACGGCCATTTATAAAACCATGTTGCGACTCAATTATTAATTTATGTTTTTCAAGATGAAGACGAATTTTATTTGCTATTATAGATTCGAGTAACTTTCCCACAATAGACGTTAGGCTAATTGGTCGCCTAGAGTTACATAAAGGGCCGCCTAGAGATACATAAAGAGACCGCCTAGAGGTACATAAAGAGGCCACCTAGAGGCGCATAAAGGGGCCGCCTAGAGGCACATAAAGGGGCCGCCTATAGGCGTTTAAAGGGGCACCTATAGGTATATAAAGGGCCGCCTAGAGGAACATAAAGGGCCGCCTAGTGGTACTTAAAAGGCCACATAAAAGAACATAAAGGGCCGCCTAGAGGCACATAAATGGGCCGGCCAGAAGCACATAAAGGGCCGCCTAAAGGTGCATAAAAAGGCTGCCTGGAGGTACATAAAGGGACCGCCTAGAGGCACACAAAGGGACCGCCTAAAGGCACATAAAAAGGCCGCCTAGAGGTGCATAAAGGGCCGCCTAGAGGTACATAAAGGGGCCGCCTAGAGGCACATAAAGGGGCGGCCTAGAGGCACATAAAGGGGCCGCCTAGAGGTACATAAAAAGGCCGCCTAGAGGTGCATAAAGGGGCCGCCTAGAGGCACATCAAGGGCCGCCTAGAGGCACATAAAGGGCCTCCTAGAGGTGCATAAAGGGCCGCCTAGAGGCACATAGAGGGCCGCCTATAGGCACATAAAGGAGCCGCCTCGGAGTACATAAATGGCCGCCTAGAGGTATATAAAGGGCCGCCTGGAGGTACATAAAGGGCCGCCTGGAGGTACATAAAGGGCCGCCTAGAGGTGCATAAAGGGCCGCCTAGAGGCACATAAAGGGCCGCCTAGAGGCACATAAAGGGGCCGCCTAGAGGTATATAAAGGGCCGCCTAGAGGTATATAAAGGGCCGCCTAGAGGTACATAAAGGGCCGCCTGGAGGTACATAAAGGGCCGCCTGGAGGTACATAAAGGGCCGCCTGGAGGTACATAAAGGGCCGCCTAGAGGTGCATAAAGGGCCGCCTAGAGGCACATAAAGGGCCGCCTAGAGGCACATAAAGGGGCCGCCTAGAGGTATATAAAGGGCCGCCTCGGGGTACATAAAGGGCCGCCTAGAGGTATATAAAGGGCCGCCTGGAGGTACATAAAGGGCCGCCTGGAGGTACATAAAGGGCCGCCTAGAGGTACATAAAGGGCCGCCTAGAGGTACATAAAGGGCCGCCTAGAGGTACATAAAGGGCCGCCTAGAGGTATATAAAGGGCCGCCTAGAGGTACATAAAGGCGCCACCTAGAGGCACATAGAAGGCCGCCTAGAGGTACATAAAGGGCCGCCTAGAGGCGCATAAAGGGCCGCCTTGAGGCACATAAAGGGGCCGCCTAGAGGTACATAAAGGGCCGCCTAGAGGTGCATAAAGGGGCAGCCTAGAGGCACATCAAGGGCCGCCTAGAGGTGCATAAAGGGCCGCCTATAGGCACATAAAGGAGCCGCCTCGGGGTACATAAATGGCCGCCTAGAGGTATATAAAGGGCCGCCTGGAGGTACATAAAGGGCCGCCTAGAGGTACATAATGAAGCCGGAAAGAGGCACTTAAAGGGCCGCCTAGAGGTACATAAAGGGCCGCCTAGAGGCACATAAAGGGCCGCCTAGAGGCACATAAAGGGCCCCCTATAGGCACATAAAGGTGCCGCCTCGGGGTACATAAATGGCCGCCTGGAGCTATATAAAGGGCCGCCTAGAGGTACATAAAGGGCCGCCTAGAGGTGCATAAATGGGCCGCCTAGAGGTACATAAAAAGGCCGCCTAGAGGTAAATAAAGGGGCCGCCTCGGGGTACATAAATGGCCGCCTGGAGCTATATAAAGGGCCGCCTTGAGGTACATAAAGGGTCGCCTGGAGGTACATAAAGAGGCCGCCTAGAGGCACATAAAGGGCCGCCTAGAGGCACATAAAGGGGCCGCCTAGAGGTACATAAAGGGGTCGCTGAGAGGTACATAAAGGGCTGCCTAGAGGTACATAAATGGCCGCCTGGAGGTACATAAAGGGCCGCCTGGAGGCACATAAAGGGGCCGCCTGGAGGTACAAAAAGGGGCCGCCTAGAGGTACATAAAGGGCTGCCTAGAGGTACATAAAAGGCCGCCTAGACGTATAAAAAGGGCCGCCTAGATTCATATAAAGGGGCCGCTTAGAAGCACTTAAAGGTGCCGCTTAGAGGCACATAATGTCGCCGCATAGAGGTACATAAAGGGCCGCCTAGAGGTACATAAAGGGCCGCCTAGAGGTACATAAAGGGCCGCCTTGAGGCACATAGAGGGCCGCCTAGAGGTACATAAAGGGCCGCCTAGAGGTACATAAAGAGGCCGCCTAGAGGCACATAAAGGGCCGCCTAGAGGTACATAAAGGTGCCGCTTAGAGGCACATAAAGGGCAGCCTAGAGGTACATAAAGGGCCGCCTAGAGGTACATAAAGGGCCGCCTAGAGGTACATAAAGGGCCGCCTAGAGGTACATAAAAGGCCGCCTAGAGGCACAGAAAGGGCCGCCTAGAGGTACATAAACATAAGAACATAAGAACATAAGAACAAAGGTAACTGCAGAAGGCCTATTGGCCCATACGAGGCAGCTCCTATTCTATAACCACCCAATCCCACTCATATACTTGTCCAACCCGTGCTCGAAACAATCGAGGGACCCCACCTCCACAATGTTACGCGGCAATTGGTTCCACAAATCAACAACCCTGTTACTGAACCAGTATTTACCCAAGTCTTTCCTAAATCTAAACTTATCCAATTTATACCCATTGTTTCGTGTTCTGTCCTGTGTTGATACTTTTAATACCCTATTAATATCCCCCCGGTTATGTCCATTCATCCACTTGTAAACCTCTATCATGTCACCCCTAACTCTTCGCCTTTCCAGTGAATGCAACTTAAGCTTTGTTAATCTTTCTTCATATGAAAGATTTCTAATTTGGGGAATTAACTTAGTCATCCTACGCTGGACACGTTCAAGTGAATTTATATCCATTCTATAATATGGCGACCAAAACTGAACTGCATAATCTAAATGGGGCCTAACTAGAGCAAGATATAGCTTGAGAACCACACCAGGTGTCTTGTTACTAACGCTGCGATTAATAAATCCAAGTGTCCGATTTGCCTTATTACGAACATTTATGCATTGATCCTTTTGTTTTAAATTCTTACTAATCATAACTCCCAGATCCCTTTCGCAATCCGACTTCGCAATCACAACACCATCTAGCTCGTATCTTGTAACTCTATCATCATTACCTAACCTCAGAACTTTACATTTATCAGCATTAAACTGCATCTGCCAATCCTTTGACCATTTCAAAACCCTATCTAGATCAACTTGAAGTGATAGTGAGTCCTCCTCCGAATTAATTTCCCTACCGATTTTCGTATCATCGGCAAATTTGCAAATGTTGCTACTCAAACCTGAATCTAAATCATTTATATATATTATAAACAACAGAGGTCCCAGGACAGAGCCTTGAGGCACTCCACTTACAACATTTTCCCACTCTGACTTGATTCCATTTATACTAACTCTCTGTTTCCTTTGGTATAGCCATGCCCTAATCCAGCTTAATATAGCACCCCCAATACCATGAGACTCTATCTTTTTAATCAGTCTTTCATGTGGCACTGTATCAAAAGCTTTGCTAAAGTCAAGGTATACAACATCGCAATCCTTACCACTATCAACTGCCTCAACAATGCTAGAATAAAAAGATAACAAATTTGTTAAACATGAACGGCCATTTATAAAACCATGTTGCGACTCAATTATTAATTTATGTTTTTCAAGATGAAGACGAATTTTATTTGCTATTATAGATTCGAGTAACTTTCCCACAATAGACGTTAGGCTAATTGGTCGCCTAGAGTTACATAAAGGGCCGCCTAGAGATACATAAAGAGACCGCCTAGAGGTACATAAAGAGGCCACCTAGAGGCGCATAAAGGGGCCGCCTAGAGGCACATAAAGGGGCCGCCTATAGGCGTTTAAAGGGGCACCTATAGGTATATAAAGGGCCGCCTAGAGGAACATAAAGGGCCGCCTAGTGGTACTTAAAAGGCCACATAAAAGAACATAAAGGGCCGCCTAGAGGCACATAAATGGGCCGGCCAGAAGCACATAAAGGGCCGCCTAAAGGTGCATAAAAAGGCTGCCTGGAGGTACATAAAGGGACCGCCTAGAGGCACACAAAGGGACCGCCTAAAGGCACATAAAAAGGCCGCCTAGAGGTGCATAAAGGGCCGCCTAGAGGTACATAAAGGGGCCGCCTAGAGGCACATAAAGGGGCGGCCTAGAGGCACATAAAGGGGCCGCCTAGAGGTACATAAAAAGGCCGCCTAGAGGTGCATAAAGGGGCCGCCTAGAGGCACATCAAGGGCCGCCTAGAGGCACATAAAGGGCCTCCTAGAGGTGCATAAAGGGCCGCCTAGAGGCACATAGAGGGCCGCCTATAGGCACATAAAGGAGCCGCCTCGGAGTACATAAATGGCCGCCTAGAGGTATATAAAGGGCCGCCTGGAGGTACATAAAGGGCCGCCTGGAGGTACATAAAGGGCCGCCTAGAGGTGCATAAAGGGCCGCCTAGAGGCACATAAAGGGCCGCCTAGAGGCACATAAAGGGGCCGCCTAGAGGTATATAAAGGGCCGCCTAGAGGTATATAAAGGGCCGCCTAGAGGTACATAAAGGGCCGCCTGGAGGTACATAAAGGGCCGCCTGGAGGTACATAAAGGGCCGCCTGGAGGTACATAAAGGGCCGCCTAGAGGTGCATAAAGGGCCGCCTAGAGGCACATAAAGGGCCGCCTAGAGGCACATAAAGGGGCCGCCTAGAGGTATATAAAGGGCCGCCTCGGGGTACATAAAGGGCCGCCTAGAGGTATATAAAGGGCCGCCTGGAGGTACATAAAGGGCCGCCTGGAGGTACATAAAGGGCCGCCTAGAGGTACATAAAGGGCCGCCTAGAGGTACATAAAGGGCCGCCTAGAGGTACATAAAGGGCCGCCTAGAGGTATATAAAGGGCCGCCTAGAGGTACATAAAGGCGCCACCTAGAGGCACATAGAAGGCCGCCTAGAGGTACATAAAGGGCCGCCTAGAGGCGCATAAAGGGCCGCCTTGAGGCACATAAAGGGGCCGCCTAGAGGTACATAAAGGGCCGCCTAGAGGTGCATAAAGGGGCAGCCTAGAGGCACATCAAGGGCCGCCTAGAGGTGCATAAAGGGCCGCCTATAGGCACATAAAGGAGCCGCCTCGGGGTACATAAATGGCCGCCTAGAGGTATATAAAGGGCCGCCTGGAGGTACATAAAGGGCCGCCTAGAGGTACATAATGAAGCCGGAAAGAGGCACTTAAAGGGCCGCCTAGAGGTACATAAAGGGCCGCCTAGAGGCACATAAAGGGCCGCCTAGAGGCACATAAAGGGCCCCCTATAGGCACATAAAGGTGCCGCCTCGGGGTACATAAATGGCCGCCTGGAGCTATATAAAGGGCCGCCTAGAGGTACATAAAGGGCCGCCTAGAGGTGCATAAATGGGCCGCCTAGAGGTACATAAAAAGGCCGCCTAGAGGTAAATAAAGGGGCCGCCTCGGGGTACATAAATGGCCGCCTGGAGCTATATAAAGGGCCGCCTTGAGGTACATAAAGGGTCGCCTGGAGGTACATAAAGAGGCCGCCTAGAGGCACATAAAGGGCCGCCTAGAGGCACATAAAGGGGCCGCCTAGAGGTACATAAAGGGGTCGCTGAGAGGTACATAAAGGGCTGCCTAGAGGTACATAAATGGCCGCCTGGAGGTACATAAAGGGCCGCCTGGAGGCACATAAAGGGGCCGCCTGGAGGTACAAAAAGGGGCCGCCTAGAGGTACATAAAGGGCTGCCTAGAGGTACATAAAAGGCCGCCTAGACGTATAAAAAGGGCCGCCTAGATTCATATAAAGGGGCCGCTTAGAAGCACTTAAAGGTGCCGCTTAGAGGCACATAATGTCGCCGCATAGAGGTACATAAAGGGCCGCCTAGAGGTACATAAAGGGCCGCCTAGAGGTACATAAAGGGCCGCCTTGAGGCACATAGAGGGCCGCCTAGAGGTACATAAAGGGCCGCCTAGAGGTACATAAAGAGGCCGCCTAGAGGCACATAAAGGGCCGCCTAGAGGTACATAAAGGTGCCGCTTAGAGGCACATAAAGGGCAGCCTAGAGGTACATTAAGGGCGGCCTAGAGGCACATAAAGGGCCGCCAAGAGGCACATAAAGGGCCGCCTGGAAGTACATAAAGGGCCGCCTGGAGGTACATAAAGGGCCGCCTGGAGGTACATAAAGGGCCGCCTGGAGGTACATATATGGCCTCCTGGAGGTATATAAAAGGCCGCCTAGAGGTACATAATGAAGCCGGCAAGAGGCACTTAAAGGGCCGCCTAGAGGTACATAAAGAGCCGCCTAGAGGCACATAAACGGCCGCCTAGAGGCACATAAAGGGCCGCCTAGAGGTGCATAAAGGGCCCCCTATAGGCACATAAAGGAGCCGCCTCGGGGTACATAAATGGCCGCCAGGAGCTATATAAAAGGCCGCCTAGAGGTACATAAAGAGCCGCCTAGAGGTGCATAAATGGGCCGCCTAGAGGTACATAAAGGGGCCGCCTAGAGGTGAATAAAGGGGCCGCCTCGGGGTACATAAATGGCCGCCTGGAGCTATATAAAGGGCCGCCTTGAGGTACATAAAGGGGCCGCCTAGAGGCACATAAAGGGGCCGCCTAGAGGCACATAAAGGGGCCGATTAGAGGCACATAAAGGGCCGCCTAGAGGTACATAAAGAGGCCGCCTAGAGGCACATAAAGGGGCCGCCTAGAGGCACATAAAGGGGCCGCCTAGAGGTACATGAAAGGCCGCCTAGACGTACAAAAAGGGCCGCCTAGAGGCATATAAAGGGGCCGCTAAGAAGCACTTAAAGGTGCCGCCTAGAGGCACATAAAGGGGCCGCCTAGAGGCACATAAAGGGGCCGATTAGAGGCATATAAAGGGCCGCCTAGAGGTACATAAAGAGGCCGCCTTGAGGCACATAAAGGGGCCGCCTAGAGGCACATAAAGGGGCCGATTAGAGGCACATAAAGGGCCGCCTAGAGGTACATAAAGAGGCCGCCTAGAGGTACATAAAGGGGCCGCCTAGAGGCACATAAAGGGGCCGCCTAGAGGCACATAAAGTGGCCGCCTAGAGGTACATAAAGGGCCGGCAAGAGGTAATAAAGGGCCGACTAGAGGTACATAAAGGGGCCGCCTAGAGATACATAAAGAGACCGCCTGGAGGTACATAAAGAGGCCACCTAGAGGTGAATAAAGGGGCCGCCTCGGGGTACATAAATGGCCGCCTGGAGCTATATAGAGGGCCGCCTAGAGGTATATAAAGGGTCGCCTGGAGGTACATAAAGGGGCCGCTTAGAGTTACATAAAGGGCCGCCTAGAGGCACATAAAGGGGCCGCCTAGAGGCACATAAAGGGCCGCCTAGAGGCACATAAAGAGTCCGCTTAGAGGCACATAAACGGCCGCCTAGAGGCACATAAAGGGCCGCCTAGAGGTGCATAAAGGGCCCCCTATAGGCACATAAAGGAGCCGCCTCGGGGTACATAAATGGCCGCCAGGAGCTATATAAAAGGCCGCCTAGAGGTACATAAAGAGCCGCCTAGAGGTGCATAAATGGGCCGCCTAGAGGTACATAAAGGGGCCGCCTAGAGGTGAATAAAGGGGCCGCCTCGGGGTACATAAATGGCCGCCTGGAGCTATATAAAGGGCCGCCTTGAGGTACATAAAGGGGCCGCCTAGAGGCACATAAAGGGGCCGCCTAGAGGCACATAAAGGGGCCGATTAGAGGCACATAAAGGGCCGCCTAGAGGTACATAAAGAGGCCGCCTAGAGGCACATAAAGGGGCCGCCTAGAGGCACATAAAGGGGCCGCCTAGAGGTACATGAAAGGCCGCCTAGACGTACAAAAAGGGCCGCCTAGAGGCATATAAAGGGGCCGCTAAGAAGCACTTAAAGGTGCCGCCTAGAGGCACATAAAGGGGCCGCCTAGAGGCACATAAAGGGGCCGATTAGAGGCATATAAAGGGCCGCCTAGAGGTACATAAAGAGGCCGCCTTGAGGCACATAAAGGGGCCGCCTAGAGGCACATAAAGGGGCCGATTAGAGGCACATAAAGGGCCGCCTAGAGGTACATAAAGAGGCCGCCTAGAGGTACATAAAGGGGCCGCCTAGAGGCACATAAAGGGGCCGCCTAGAGGCACATAAAGTGGCCGCCTAGAGGTACATAAAGGGCCGCCAAGAGGTAATAAAGGGCCGACTAGAGGTACATAAAGGGGCCGCCTAGAGATACATAAAGAGACCGCCTGGAGGTACATAAAGAGGCCACCTAGAGGTGAATAAAGGGGCCGCCTCGGGGTACATAAATGGCCGCCTGGAGCTATTTAGAGGGCCGCCTAGAGGTATATAAAGGGTCGCCTGGAGGTACATAAAGGGGCCGCTTAGAGTTACATAAAGGGCCGCCTAGAGGCACATAAAGGGGCCGCCTAGAGGCACATAAAGGGCCGCCTAGAGGCACATAAAGAGTCCGCTTAGAGGCACATAAAGGGCCGCCTAGAGGCACATAAAGGGGCCGCCTTGAGGCGTTTAAAGGGGCACCTAGAGGTATATAGAGGGCCGCCTAGAGGAACATAAAGGGCCTCCTAGTGGTACTTAAAAGGCCACAGAGAGGCACATAAAGGGCCGCCTAGAGGTAGATAAAGGGGCCGCTTAGAAGCACTTAAAGGTGCCGCTTAGAGGCACATAATGTGGCCGCATAGAGGTACATAAAGGGCCGCCTAGAGGTGCATAAAAAGGCTGCCTAGAGGTGCATAAAGAGACCGCCTAGAGGCACATAAAGGGTCGCCTGGAGGTACATAAAGGGCCGCCTGGAGGTACATAAAGGGCCGCTTGGAGGTACATAAAGGGCCGCCTGGAGGTACATAAAGGGCCGCCTGGAGGTACATAAAGGGCCGCCTAGAGGCACATAAAGGGTCGCCTGGAGGTACATAAAGGGCCGCCTGGAGGTACATAAAGGGCCGCCTGGAGGTACATAAAGGGTCGCCTGGAGGTACATAAAGGGCCGCCTGGAGGTACATAAAGGGCCGCCTGGAGGTACATAAAGGGCCGCCTAGAGGCACATAAAGGAGCCGCCTCGGGGTACATAAAGGGGCCGCCTGGAGGTACATAAAGGGCCGCCTGGAGGTACATAAAGGGCCGCCTGGAGGTACATAAAGGGCCGCCTGGAGGTACATAAAGGGGCCGCCTGGACGTACATAAAGAGCCGCCTGGAGGTACATATATGGCCGCCTGGAGGTATATAAAAGGCCGCCTGGAGGTACATAAAGGGCCGCCTAGAGGTACATAATGAAGCCGGCAAGAGGCACTTAAAGGGCCGCCTAGAGGTACATAAAGGGCCCCCTATAGGCACATAAAGGAGCCGCCTCGGGGTACATAAATGGCCGCCTGGAGCTATATAAAGGGCCGCCTAGAGGTACATAAAGGGCCGCCTAGAGGTGCATAAATGGGCCGCCTAGAGGTACATAAAAAGGCCGCCTAGAGGTGAATAAAGGTGCCGCCTCGGGGTACATAAATGGCCGCCTGGAGCTATATAGAGGGCCGCCTAGAGGTGTATAAAGGGTCGCCTGGAGGTACATAAAGGGGCCGCTTAGAGGTAAAGGGTCGCCTGGAGGTACATAAAGGGGCCGCTTAGAGGTACATAAAGGGCCGCCTAGAGGCACATAAAGGGGCCGCTTAGAGGCACATAAAGGGCCGCCTAGAGGCACATAAAGGGGCCGCCTTGAGGCGTTTAAAGGGGCACCTAGAGGTATATAAAGGGCCGCCTAGAGGAACATAAAGGGCCGCCTAGTGGTACTTAAAAGGCCACATAGAGGCACATAAAGGGCCGCCTAGAGGTAGATAAAGGGGCCGCCCATAAGCACATAAAGGGCCGCCTAGAGGTGCATAAAGGGCCGCCTAGAGGTGCATAAAGGGGCCGCTTAGAAGCACTTAATGTGGCCACCTAGAGGCGCATAAAGTGGCCGCCTAGAGGCACATAAAGGGGCCGCCTATAGGCGTTAAAGGGGCACCTAGAGGTATATAAAGGGCCGCCTAGAGGAACATAAAGGGCCGCCTAGTGGTACTTAAAAGGCCACATAAAAGAACATAAAGGGCCGCCTAGAAGCACATAAATGGGCCGGCAAGAAGCACATAAAGGGCCGCCTAAAGGTGCATAAAAATGCTGCCTAGAGGTACATAAAGGGACCGCCTAGAGGCACATAAAGGGACCGCCTAAAGGCACATAAAAAGGCCGCCTAGAGGTGCATAAAGGGCCGCCTAGAGGTACATAAAGGGGCCGCCTAGAGGCACATAAAGGGGCGGCCTAGAGGCACATAAAGGGGCCGCCTAGAGGTACATAAAAAGGCCGCCTAGAGGTGCATAAAGGGGCCGCCTAGAGGCACATCAAGGGCCGCCTAGAGGCACATAAAGGGCCTCCTAGAGGTGCATAAAGGGCCGCCTAGAGGCACATAGAGGGCCGCCTAAAGGCACATAAAGGAGCCGCCTCGGAGTACATAAATGGCCGCCTAGAGGTATATAAAGGGCCGCCTGGAGGTACATAAAGGGCCGCCTGGAGGTACATAAAGGGCCGCCTAGAGGTGCATAAAGGGCCGCCTAGAGGCACATAAAGGGCCGCCTAGAGGCACATAAAGGGGCCGCCTAGAGGTATATAAAGGGCCGCCTAGAGGTATATAAAGGGCCGCCTAGAGGTACATAAAGGGCCGCCTGGAGGTACATAAAGGGCCGCCTGGAGGTACATAAAGGGCCGCCTGGAGGTACATAAAGGGCCGCCTAGAGGTGCATAAAGGGCCGCCTAGAGGCACATAAAGGGCCGCCTAGAGGCACATAAAGGGGCCGCCTAGAGGTATATAAAGGGCCGCCTCGGGGTACATAAAGGGCCGCCTAGAGGTATATAAAGGGCCGCCTGGAGGTACATAAAGGGCCGCCTGGAGGTACATAAAGGGCCGCCTAGAGGTACATAAAGGGCCGCCTAGAGGTACATAAAGGGCCGCCTAGAGGTACATAAAGGGCCGCCTAGAGGTATATAAAGGGCCGCCTAGAGGTACATAAAGGCGCCACCTAGAGGCACATAGAAGGCCGCCTAGAGGTACATAAAGGGCCGCCTAGAGGCGCATAAAGGGCCGCCTTGAGGCACATAAAGGGGCCGCCTAGAGGTACATAAAGGGCCGCCTAGAGGTGCATAAAGGGGCAGCCTAGAGGCACATCAAGGGCCGCCTAGAGGTGCATAAAGGGCCGCCTATAGGCACATAAAGGAGCCGCCTCGGGGTACATAAATGGCCGCCTAGAGGTATATAAAGGGCCGCCTGGAGGTACATAAAGGGCCGCCTAGAGGTACATAATGAAGCCGGGAAGAGGCACTTAAAGGGCCGCCTAGAGGTACATAAAGGGCCGCCTAGAGGCACATAAAGGGCCGCCTAGAGGCACATAAAGGGCCCCCTATAGGCACATAAAGGTGCCGCCTCGGGGTACATAAATGGCCGCCTGGAGCTATATAAAGGGCCGCCTAGAGGTACATAAAGGGCCGCCTAGAGGTGCATAAATGGGCCGCCTAGAGGTACATAAAAAGGCCGCCTAGAGGTAAATAAAGGGGCCGCCTCGGGGTACATAAATGGCCGCCTGGAGCTATATAAAGGGCCGCCTTGAGGTACATAAAGGGTCGCCTGGAGGTACATAAAGAGGCCGCCTAGAGGCACATAAAGGGCCGCCTAGAGGCACATAAAGGGGCCGCCTAGAGGTACATAAAGGGGTCGCTGAGAGGTACATAAAGGGCTGCCTAGAGGTACATAAATGGCCGCCTGGAGGTACATAAAGGGCCGCCTGGAGGCACATAAAGGGGCCGCCTGGAGGTACAAAAAGGGGCCGCCTAGAGGTACATAAAGGGCTGCCTAGAGGTACATAAAAGGCCGCCTAGACGTATAAAAAGGGCCGCCTAGATTCATATAAAGGGGCCGCTTAGAAGCACTTAAAGGTGCCGCTTAGAGGCACATAATGTCGCCGCATAGAGGTACATAAAGGGCCGCCTAGAGGTACATAAAGGGCCGCCTAGAGGTACATAAAGGGCCGCCTTGAGGCACATAGAGGGCCGCCTAGAGGTACATAAAGGGCCGCCTAGAGGTACATAAAGAGGCCGCCTAGAGGCACATAAAGGGCCGCCTAGAGGTACATAAAGGTGCCGCTTAGAGGCACATAAAGGGCAGCCTAGAGGTACATTAAGGGCGGCCTAGAGGCACATAAAGGGCCGCCAAGAGGCACATAAAGGGCCGCCTGGAAGTACATAAAGGGCCGCCTGGAGGTACATAAAGGGCCGCCTGGAGGTACATAAAGGGCCGCCTGGAGGTACATATATGGCCTCCTGGAGGTATATAAAAGGCCGCCTAGAGGTACATAATGAAGCCGGCAAGAGGCACTTAAAGGGCCGCCTAGAGGTACATAAAGAGCCGCCTAGAGGCACATAAACGGCCGCCTAGAGGCACATAAAGGGCCGCCTAGAGGTGCATAAAGGGCCCCATATAGGCACATAAAGGAGCCGCCTCGGGGTACATAAATGGCCGCCAGGAGCTATATAAAGGGCCGCCTAGAGGTACATAAAGAGCCGCCTAGAGGTGCATAAATGGGCCGCCTAGAGGTACATAAAGGGGCCGCCTAGAGGTGAATAAAGGGGCCGCCTCGGGGTACATAAATGGCCGCCTGGAGCTATATAAAGGGCCGCCTTGAGGTACATAAAGGGGCCGCCTAGAGGCACATAAAGGGGCCGCCTAGAGGCACATAAAGGGGCCGATTAGAGGCACATAAAGGGCCGCCTAGAGGTACATAAAGAGGCCGCCTAGAGGCACATAAAGGGGCCGCCTAGAGGCACATAAAGGGGCCGCCTAGAGGTACATAAAAGGCCGCCTAGACGTACAAAAAGGGCCGCCTAGAGGCATATAAAGGGGCCGCTAAGAAGCACTTAAAGGTGCCGCCTAGAGGCACATAAAGGGGCCGCCTAGAGGCACATAAAGGGGCCGATTAGAGGCATATAAAGGGCCGCCTAGAGGTACATAAAGAGGCCGCCTTGAGGCACATAAAGGGGCCGCCTAGAGGCACATAAAGGGGCCGATTAGAGGCACATAAAGGGCCGCCTAGAGGTACATAAAGAGGCCGCCTAGAGGTACATAAAGGGGCCGCCTAGAGGCACATAAAGGGGACGCCTAGAGGCACATAAAGTGGCCGCCTAGAGGTACATAAAGGGCCGCCAAGAGGTAATAAAGGGCCGACTAGAGGTACATAAAGGGGCCGCCTAGAGATACATAAAGAGACCGCCTGGAGGTACATAAAGAGGCCACCTAGAGGTGAATAAAGGGGCCGCCTCGGGGTACATAAATGGCCGCCTGGAGCTATATAGAGGGCCGCCTAGAGGTATATAAAGGGTCGCCTGGAGGTACATAAAGGGGCCGCTTAGAGTTACATAAAGGGCCGCCTAGAGGCACATAAAGGGGCCGCCTAGAGGCACATAAAGGGCCGCCTAGAGGCACATAAAGAGTCCGCTTAGAGGCACATAAAGGGCCGCCTAGAGGCACATAAAGGGGCCGCCTTGAGGCGTTTAAAGGGGCACCTAGAGGTATATAAAGGGCCGCCTAGAGGAACATAAAGGGCCTCCTAGTGGTACTTAAAAGGCCACAGAGAGGCACATAAAGGGCCGCCTAGAGGTAGATAAAGGGGCTGCTTAGAAGCACTTAAAGGTGCCGCTTAGAGGCACATAATGTGGCCGCATAGAGGTACATAAAGGGCCGCCTAGAGGTGCATAAAAAGGCTGCCTAGAGGTGCATAAAGGGGCCGCTTAGAGGCACATAAAGTGCCGCCTAGAGGTACATAAAAAGGCCGCCAAGAGGTGCATAAAGAGACCGCCTAGAGGCACATAAAGGGTCGCCTGGAGGTACATAAAGGGCCGCTTGGACGTACATAAAGGGCCGCCTGGAGGTACATAAAGGGCCGCCTGGAGGTACATAAAGGGCCGCCTGGAGGTACATAAAGGGCCGCCTAGAGGCACATAAAGGGTCGCCTGGAGGTACATAAAGGGCCGCCTGGAGGTACATAAAGGGCCGCCTGGAGGTACATAAAGGGTCGCCTGGAGGTACATAAAGGGCCGCCTGGAGGTACATAAAGGGCCGCCTGGAGGTACATAAAGGGCCGCCTAGAGGCACATAAAGGAGCCGCCTCGGGGTACATAAAGGGGCCGCCTGGAGGTACATAAAGGGCCGCCTAGAGGCACATAAAGGGTCGCCTGGAGGTACATAAAGGGCCGCCTGGAGGTACATAAAGGGCCGCCTGGAGGTACATAAAGGGTCGCCTGGAGGTACATAAAGGGCCGCCTGGAGGTACATAAAGGGCCGCCTGGAGGTACATAAAGGGCCGCCTAGAGGCACATAAAGGAGCCGCCTCGGGGTACATAAAGGGGCCGCCTGGAGGTACATAAAGGGCCGCCTGGAGGTACATAAAGGGCCGCCTGGAGGTACATAAAGGGCCGCCTGGAGGTACATAAAGGGGCCGCCTGGACGTACATAAAGAGCCGCCTGGAGGTACATCTATGGCCGCCTGGAGGTATATAAAAGGCCGCCTGGAGGTACATAAAGGGCCGCCTAGAGGTACATAATGAAGCCGGCAAGAGGCACTTAAAGGGCCGCCTAGAGGTACATAAAGGGCCCCCTATAGGCACATAAAGGAGCCGCCTCGGGGTACATAAATGGCCGCCTGGAGCTATATAAAGGGCCGCCTAGAGGTACATAAAGGGCCGCCTAGGGGTGCATAAATGGGCCGCCTAGAGGTACATAAAAAGGCCGCCTAGAGGTGAATAAAGGTGCCGCCTCGGGGTACATAAATGGCCGCCTGGAGCTATATAGAGGGCCGCCTAGAGGTGTATAAAGGGTCGCCTGGAGGTACATAAAGGGGCCGCTTAGAGGTAAAGGGTCGCCTGGAGGTACATAAAGGGGCCGCTTAGAGGTACATAAAGGGCCGCCTAGAGGCACATAAAGGGGCCGCTTAGAGGCACATAAAGGGCCGCCTAGAGGCACATAAAGGGGCCGCCTTGAGGCGTTTAAAGGGGCACCTAGAGGTATATAAAGGGCCGCCTAGAGGAACATAAAGGGCCGCCTAGTGGTACTTAAAAGGCCACATAGAGGCACATAAAGGGCCGCCTAGAGGTAGATAAAGGGGCCGCCCATAAGCACATAAAGGGCCGCCTAGAGGTGCATAAAGGGCCGCCTAGAGGTGCATAAAGGGGCCGCTTAGAAGCACTTAATGTGGCCGCATAGAGGTACATAAAGGGCCGCCTAGAGGTGCATAAAAAGGCTGCCTAGAGGTGCATAAAGGGGCCGCTTAGAGGCACATAAAGGGCCGCCTAGAGGTACATAAAAAGGCCGCCTAGAGGTGCATAAAGAGGCCGCCTAGAGGCACATAAAGGGTCGCCTAGAGGCACATAAAGGGCCGCCTGGAGGTACATAAAGGGCCGCCTGGAGGTACATAAAGGGCCGCCTGGAGGTACATAAAGGGCCGCCTGGAGGTACATAAAGGGCCGCCTGGAGGCACATAAAGGGCCGCCTAGAGGCACATAAAGGGCCGCCTAGAGGCACATAAAGGAGCCGCCTCGGGGTACATAAAGGGGCCGCCTGGATGTACATAAAGGGCCGCCTGGAGGTACATAAAGGGCCGCCTGGAGGTACATAAAGGGGCCGCCTGGACGTACATAAAGAGCCGCCTGGAGGTACATAAAGGGGCCGCCTGGATGTACATAAAGGGCCGCCTGGAGGTACATAAAGGGCCGCCTGGAGGTACATAAAGGGCCGCCTAGAGGTATATAAAAGGCCGGCTGGAGGTACATAAAGGGCCGCCTAGAGGTACATAATGAAGCCGGCAAGAGGCACTTAAAGGGCCGCCTAGAGGTACATAAAGGGCCGCCTAGAGGCACATAAAGGGCCGCCTAGAGGCACATAAAGGGCCGCCTGGAGCTATATAAAGGGCCGCCTAGAGGTACATAAAGGGCCGCCTAGAGGTGCATAAATGGGCCGCCTAGAGGTACATAAAGGGGCCGCCTAGAGGTGAATAAAGGGGCCGCCTCAGGGTACATAAATGGCCGCCTGGAGCTATATAAAGGGACGCCTTGAGGTACATAAAGGGGCCGCCTAGAGGCACATAAAGGGGCCGCCTAGAGGCACATAAAGGGGCCGCCTAGAGGCACATAAAGGGCCGCCTAGAGGTACATACAGAGGCCGCCTAGAGGCACATAAAGGGGCCGCCTAGAGGCACATAAAGGGGCCGCCTAGAGGTACATAAAGGGGCCGCCTAGAGATACATAAAGAGACCGCCTGGAGGTACATAAAGAGGCCACCTAGAGGTGAATAAAGGGGCCGCCTCGGGGTACATAAATGGCCACCTGGAGCTATATAGAGGGCCGCCTAGAGGTACATAAAGGGTCGCCTGGAGGTACATAAAGGAGCCGCTTAGAGGTACATAAAGGGCCGCCTAGAGGCACATAAATGGGCCGCCTAGAGGCACATAAAGGGGCCGCTTAGAGGCACATAAAGGGCCGCCTAGAGGCACATAAAGGGGCCGCCTAGAGGCACATAAAGGGGCCGCCTAGAGGCACATAAAGGGGCCGCCTAGAGGCACATAAAGGGGCCGCTTAGAGGTACATAAACGGCCGCCTAGAGGCACATAAAGGGGCCGCCTAGAGGCACATAAAGGGGCCGCCTAGAGGCACATAAAGGGGCTGCTTAGAGGCACATAAAGGGCCGCCTGGAGGTACATAAAGGGGTCGCTGAGAGGTACATAAAGAGCCGCCTAGAGGTACATAAAGGGCCGCCTGGAGGTACATAAAGGGGCCGCTTAGAGGTACATAAAGGGCCGCCTAGAGGTACATAAAGGGGTCGCTGAGAGGTACATAAAGGGCCGCCTGGAGGTACATAAAGGGCCGCCTAGAGGCACATAAAGGGCCGTCTGGAGGCACATAAAGGGCCGCCTGGAGGTACATAAAGAGTCCACCTAAAGGCGCATAAAGGGGCCGCCTAGAGGCACATAAAGGGGCCGCCTAGAGGCGTTTAAAGGGGCTGCTTAGAAGCACTTAAAGGTGCCGCATAGAGGCACATAAAGTGGCCGCATAGAGGTACATAAAGGGCCGCCTAGGGGCACATAAAGGGCCGCCTAGAGGTACATAAAGGGCCGCCTAGAGGTACATAAAGGGCGGCCTGGAAGTACATAAAGAGGCCACCTAGAGGCGCATAAAGGGGCCGCCTAGAGGCACATAAAGTGTTATATTATCATACACAGATAGGCACATAAAGTGTTATATTATCATTAAGTGTTATATTATCATAGCAATATGGAAGTTGTAGTGAAGGACCTGGTGACTCTAGTGGGAGCCCTGAGGACAGAGTTGGACTCTCTGCGGGAGGAGGTGCGTCAGCTTAAAAAACAACGAGAAGTAACGATGGAGGAGACCAGCAGTAAAGGGACCTCGTCTTGGAGAGTTGCGAAAGACAGGGGCCTTAAGAAGACTTTGATAAAGCCGCCTTCAAACGCCATAGCAACTTCAAATTCATTTGACGTTTTGGAGGACGAGTGCTGTGGAGAGACTGTGGATCGCGCAAAAGGGAAAGCAACGAAGAGAAAGGAAGCGCAGGCCCCTCAGAAAGTAAAGGAAGTACCTAAGCAAACATTAGTTGTGGGAGATTCCCAGATAAGGTATTTGGATAGAACGTTTTGTGCTAGAGATAGGGGGAACAGGTTAAGGGTTTGCTATCCCGGAGCTGGCATTGGTGATATTATAAACAACATGAATGATATTATGGCTGGTAATGGGAACAATCCCATTATTTGCATTAGCGTGGGAGGAAATGATGTTGGTCGAGTCAGGAGTGAGGAACTGATTCAGAGGTATAAAACAGCCATAGAGTTAGTTAGGAGCAAGGGAGGAATCCCGATCATATGTGGCATTCTTCCAAGAAAGGGAGTGGGAAATGAATGGATATCGAGGGCACTTGGTGTCAATTGCCGGCTGGAAAGATATTGCAAATCAAATGCAATATCTTTCATTGACAACTGGGAACACTTCTATGGAAGAAATGAAATGTATGCTCGTGATGGGGTGCATCTATCGAGAGCTGGGGTTGTTGCTGTTGCGAACTCGCTAGAAGAAGTGGTTAGAGGTGTTTGTTTGGGTTTAAACTGTTAGTAGATAGAGGTATGGGAATTGATTTGGAGGAAGGAGGTAATAAAAGTATGTGTTTGTGGGAGAAAGGAATTGGCAAAACGATCAGGGAAAGAGAAGGTCCGCAAAATAACAATTCACTTAGGGTATATTACACTAACAGTAGAAGTCTAAGAAATAAAATTAACGAATTAAATGCTCTTGTCTGCACAGAAAAAATAGATATTATTGCACTTACCGAAACGTGGATGAATGTAGAAAATAGAGAACTATTAGCTGAATATCAAATATATGGATTTAAACTATTTCACACAGATAGATATATTAGACGAGGAGGTGGAGTAGCCATATATGTTAGGGATAATTTGAAATGTAGTCTCAAAGAGGGAATCAAAACAGAGCCACACACAGAAACTATTTGGATTGAATTAAACGAAAAAGCTAATAATATTATAATAGGAGTAATATATAGGCCACCAAATTTAGACAGAATGGAAGCAAAGCATCTATGGGATGAAATATCTAGAGCATCTAGATCTAACAGTATTTATGTCATGGGTGACTTTAATTTTAGCGGAATAAACTGGTTGAACAAAACAGGGAATAGTGAAGCAGAAGATTTTCTAGAATTAATTGACGATTGCTTTCTTACGCAACACATGAAGGAACCAACACGGGAAAATAATATTTTAGATTTAGTGTTAACTAACAGGGAAACGCAAATTAATGACATCGAAATAGGGAGTGAGCTAGGGAGCAGTGATCACAAAGAAATCAGATTTAGCATAGAATGGAATAGACCAGTAGAAGAAAATTCTGTTAAAGTGCCAGATTTTCGAAAAGCTGATTTTAATAGCCTAAGAAATTTTTTGGGTCAAATTGATTGGAAAGGCTTGGGTATGGGGTGTGGGCCGGTCTTGGAGCGAGACATGAACCCAGCGATAGGTGACTTAAATGGGGATTTCGATGTGGATTCAATATATAACTTATTTAAGAATATTCTAAACAAAGCACAGGAACGTAGTATACCATACAAATTGAATAGATCGTATATTAATGACCCAAAGTGGATAACAAAGAATTTGAAGAACCTTATAGGTAAAAAGAGTGCTTGGTACAAAAGGATTAAAAATGGGGAGATCACTTTAGAACAGGAATTCGTACAACTGGTTAGAAATGTTAAAAAAGAGATAAGGAAAGCAAAAAGAAACTATGAAGTTCGCATAGCAGGGCAAGCAAAGACAAATCCTAAAGGGTTTTTTCAGTTATATCGTACTAAGACTAGGGAAAGGATAGGTCCATTAAAAACTGAGACAGGTCAAATAACAGATAGTGATGAAGAGATGAGTAGTATTTTTAATAAATATTTTGTATCTGTATTTACTAAAGAGGAACTTAACAATATGCCTTCAGCCGAACAAGTCTATGTGGGTGGGGACGAGGACAGGTTGACGAGTTTAGCAGTTACCAGGGAGGATGTTCTTAAACAAATAGTAAAACTCAAACCAAACAAATCCCCAGGGCCGGATGAAGTGTTTGCTAGGGTGCTTAAAGAATGCAAAGAGGAGCTTTGTGACCCACTGTCAACCATATTTAATAAATCAATAGAGTCAGGCAGAGTGCCAGAGTTTTGGAAAGTTGCTAATGTGATACCAGTTTTTAAGAAAGGAGATAGATCACTTGCGTCTAACTATCGACCAATTAGCCTAACGTCTGTTGTGGGAAAGTTACTCGAATCTATAATAGCAAATAAAATTCGTCTTCATCTTGAAAAACATAAATTAATAATTGAGTCGCAACATGGTTTTATAAATGGCCGTTCATGTTTAACAAATTTGTTATCTTTTTATTCTAGCATTGTTGAGGCAGTTGATAGTGGTAAGGATTGCGATGTTGTATACCTTGACTTTAGCAAAGCTTTTGATACAGTGCCACATGAAAGACTGATTAAAAAAAATAGAGTCTCATGGTATTGGGGGTGCTATATTAAGCTGGATTAGGGCATGGCTATACCAAAGGAAACAGAGAGTTAGTATAAATGGAATCAAGTCAGAGTGGGAAAATGTTGTAAGTGGAGTGCCTCAAGGCTCTGTCCTGGGACCTCTGTTGTTTATAATATATATAAATGATTTAGATTCAGGTTTGAGTAGCAACATTTGCAAATTTGCCGATGATACGAAAATCGGTAGGGAAATTAATTCGGAGGAGGACTCACTATCACTTCAAGTTGATCTAGATAGGGTTTTGAAATGGTCAAAGGATTGGCAGATGCAGTTTAATGCTGATAAATGTAAAGTTCTGAGGTTAGGTAATGATGATAGAGTTACAAGATACGAGCTAGATGGTGTTGTGATTGCGAAGTCGGATTGCGAAAGGGATCTGGGAGTTATGATTAGTAAGAATTTAAAACAAAAGGATCAATGCATAAATGTTCGTAATAAGGCAAATCGGACACTTGGATTTATTAATCGCAGCGTTAGTAACAAGACACCTGGTGTGGTTCTCAAGCTATATCTTGCTCTAGTTAGGCCCCATTTAGATTATGCAGTTCAGTTTTGGTCGCCATATTATAGAATGGATATAAATTCACTTGAACGTGTCCAGCGTAGGATGACTAAGTTAATTCCCCAAATTAGAAATCTTTCATATGAAGAAAGATTAACAAAGCTTAAGTTGCATTCACTGGAAAGGCGAAGAGTTAGGGGTGACATGATAGAGGTTTACAAGTGGATGAATGGACATAACCGGGGGGATATTAATAGGGTATTAAAAGTATCAACACAGGACAGAACACGAAACAATGGATATAAATTGGATAAGTTTAGATTTAGGAAAGACTTGGGTAAATACTGGTTCAGTAACAGGGTTGTTGATTTGTGGAACCAATTGCCGCGTAACATTGTGGAGGTGGGGTCCCTCGATTGTTTCAAGCACGGGTTGGACAAGTATATGAGTGGGATTGGGTGGTTATAGAATAGGAGCTGCCTCGTATGGGCCAATAGGCCTTCTGCAGTTACCTTTGTTCTTATGTTCTTATGTTCTTATAAAGGGGCCGCCTAGAGGCGTTTAAAGGGGCACCTAGAGGTATATAAAGGGCCGCCTAGAGGAACATAAAGGGCCGCCTAGTGGTACTTAAAAGGCCACATAGAAGAACACAAAGGGCCGCCTAGAGGTAGATAAAGGGGCCGCCCAGAAGCACATAAAGGGCCACCTAGAGGTGCATAAAAAGGCTGCCTAAAGGTACATAAAAGGCCGCCTAGAGGTGCTTAAAAAGGCCGCCTAGAGGTGCATAAAGGGGCCGCCTAGAGGCACATAAAGGGCCGCCTAGAGGCGCATAAAGTGGCCGCCTAGAGCCACATAAAGGGCCCCCTATAGGCACATAAAGGAGCCGCCTCGGGGTACATAAATGGCCGCCTGGAGCTATATAAAGGGTCGCCTGGAGGTACATTAAGGGCCGCATAGAGGTGCATAAAGGGCCGCCTAGAGGCGCAAAAAAGGCCGCCTACAGATACATAAAGGGCCGCCTACAGGCTCAAAAAGGGGTAACCTAGATGGACATAAAGGGCCGCCTAGAGGTACATAAAGGGCCGCCTAGAGGTACATAAAGGGCCGCCTAGAGGTACATTAAGGGCCGCCCAGAGGTACATAAAATGCTGCCTAGAGGTGCAGAGATGGCCACTTAGAGGTGCATAAAAGTGCCGACTAGAGGCACATAAAGGAGCCACCTAGAATTGCATAAATGGCCGCCTAGAGCGAAATAAAGGTCCACCTAGAGGCACATAAAGGGCCGTCTAGAGGGACATAAAGAGCCGTCTAGAGGTACATAAAGGGCCGCCTAGAGGTACAAAAAGGGCCGCCTAGAGGCACATAAAGGGCCGCCTAGAGGCACATAAAGGGGCTGCCTAGAGGCACATAGAGGGCTGCCTAGAGGCACATAAAGGGGCTGCCTAGAGGCACATAAAGGGCCGCCTAAAGGTATATAAAGAGCCGCCTAGAGGCACATAAAGAGCCGCCTAGAGGCACATAAAGAGTCGCCTAGAGGTACATAAAGGGGCCACCTAGAGGCACATATATAGGTCGCCTAGAAGTACATAGGCCGCCTATATATAAAGTGCCGCCTAGAAGTACATAAAGGGCCGCCTAGAAGTACATAAAAAGGCCGCCTAGAGGCACATAAAGGGGCCGCCTATAGGTACATAAAGGGCCGCCTAGAGGCACATACAGAGTTGCCTAGTGATACATAAAGGGCCGCCTAGAGGCACATAAAGGGGCCGCCTATAGGTACATAAAGGGCCGCTTAGAGGCACATACAGAGTTGCCTAGTGATACATAAAGGGCCGCCTAGTGGTACATAAAGGGCCGCCTATAGGTACATAAAGGGCCGCCTAGAGGCACATAGAGAGTTGCCTAGTGATACATAAAGGGCCGCCTAGAGGTACATAAAGGGCCGCCTAGAGGCACATAAAGAGCCTCCTAGAGGTACATAAAGGGCCGCCTAGAGGCACATAAAGGGCCGCCTATAGGTACATAAAGGGCCGCCTAGAGGCATAAGAACAAAGGTAACTGCAGAAGGCCTATTGGCCCATACGAGGCAGCTCCTATCTATAACTCCCCAATCCCACTCATATACTTGTCCAACCCGCGCTTGAAACAGTCTAGGGACCCCCACCTCCACCACGTTACGCGGCAATTGGTTCCACAAATCAACAACCCTGTTACTAAACCAGTATTTACCCAAGTCTTTCCTAAATCTAAACTTATCCAATTTATACACATTGTTTCGTGTTCTGTCTTGTGTTGATATTTTTAATACCCTATTAATATCCCCTTTGTTATGACCATTCACCCACTTGTAAACCTCTATCATGTCACCCCTAACTCTTCGCCTTTCCAGTGAATGCAACTTAAGTTTTGTTAATCTTTCTTCATATGAAAGATTTCTAATATGGGGAATTAACTTAGTCATCCTACGTTGGACACGTTCAAGTGAATTTATATCCATTCTATAATACGGCGACCAAAACTGAACTGCATAATCTAAATGGGTCCTAACCAGAGCAAGATATAGCTTAAGAACCACACCAGGTGTCTTGTTACTAACGCTTCGATTAATAAATCCCAGTGTCCTATTCGCCTTATTATGAACATTCATGCATTGATCCTTTTGTTTTAAATTCTTACTAATCATAACTCCCAGATCCCTATCGCAATCCGACTTCGCAATCTCAACACCATTTAGCTCGTATCTTGTAACTCTATCATCATTACCTAGCCTCAGAACTTTACATTTATCAGCATTAAACTGCATCTGCCAATCCTTTGACTGTTTCAAAACCCTATCTAGATCAACTTGAAGTGATAGTGAGTCCTCCTCCGAATTAATTTCCCTACCGATTTTCGTATCATCGGCAAATTTTGCTACTCAAACCTGAATCTAAATCATTTATATATATTATAAACAACAGAGGTCCCAGGACAGATCCTTGAGGTACTCCACCAACAACATTATCCCACTCTGACTTAACCCCATTTATACTAACTCTCTGTTTCCTTTGGTATAGCCATGCCCTAATCCAACTTAATATAGCACCCCCAATACCATGAGCTTCTATTTTTGTAATCAGTCTTTCATGTGGCACTGTATCAAAAGCTTTGCTAAAGTCAAGGTACACAACATCATAATCCTTACCACTATCAACTGCCTCAACTATGCTGGAATAAAAAGTTAGCAAATTTGTTAAACATGAACGGCCATTTGTAAAACCATGTTGCGACTCAATTATTAATTTATGTTTTTCAAGATGGAGACGAATTGTATTTGCAATTATTGATTCAAGTAACTTTCCCACACTAGACGTTAGGCTAATTGGCCGATAGTTTGACGCAAGTGATCTATGTCCTTTCTTAAAAATTGGTACCACATTAGCTACCTTCCATGACTCTGGCACTCTGCCTGACTCTATTGATTTATTAAATATAGTAGACAGTGGCTCGGAGAGCTCCTCTTTGCATTCTTTAAGCACCCTGGCAAACACTTCATTCGGCCCTGGGGATTTGTTTGGTTTTAGTTTTTCTAATTGTTTAATTACATCCTCCCTGGTAACTGCTAAACTAGTCAACCTGTCCTCATCCCCACCCACAGACTTGTTCGGCTGAAGGCATATTGTTAAGTTCTTCTTTAGTAAATACAGATATAAAATATTTGTTAAAAATACTACTCATCTCCTTGTCATTATCTATTATTTGACCTGTCTCAGATTTTAATGGACCTATCCTTTCCCTAGTCTTAGTTCGATATAACTGAAAAAACCCTTTTAGGATTTGACTTTGCTTGCTCTGCTATGCGAACTTCATAGTTTCTTTTTGCTTTCCTAATCTCTTTTTTAACATTTCTAACCAGTTGTATGAATTCCTGTTATACAGGCACATGCAGAGTAGCATAGAGTAGCATAAAGGGCCGCCTAGAGGTACATAAAGGGCCGCCTAGAGGTACATAAAGGGCCGCCTAGAGGCCCATAAAGGGCCGCCTAGAGATACATAGAGGGCCGCCTAGAGGTACATAAAGGGCCGCCTAGAGGTACATAAAGGGCCGCCTATAGGCACATACAGAGCCGCCTAGAGGTACATAAAGAGACGCCTAGAGGCACATAAAGGGCGCCTAGAGGCACATAAAGGGCCGCCTACAGGCACATAAAGAGCCGCCTAGAGGCACATAAAGGGCCGCCTAGAGGCACATAAAGGGCTGCCTAGAGGCGCATAGAGGGCCGCCTAGAGGTACATAAAGGGCCACCTAGAGGCACATACAGAGTTGCCTAGAGGTACATAAAGGGCCGCCTTGAGGCACATAAAGGGCCGCCTAGAGGTACATAAAGGGCCACCTAGAGGTACATAAAGGGCCACCTAGAGGTACATACAGAGTTGCCTAGAGGGACATAAAGGGCCGCCTAGAGGCACATAAAGGGCCGCCTAGAGGCACATAAAGGGCCGCCTAGAGGCACATAAAGGGCCGCCTAGAGGCACATAAAGGGCCGCCTAGAGGCACATAAAGGGCCGCCTAGAGGCATATAAATCGCGCGGATTTATATGCCTGCGGATCGCGCAAAAGGGAAAGCAACGAAGAGCAAGGAAGCGCAGGCCTCTCAGAGAGTAAAGGAAGTACCTAAGCAAACCTTAGTTGTGGGAGATTCCCAGATAAGGTATTTGGATAGAACGTTTTGTGCTAGAGATAGGGGGAACAGGTTAAGGGTTTGCTATCCCGGAGCTGGCATTGGTGATATTATAAACAACATGAATGATATTATAGCTGGAAATGGGAACAATCCCATTATTTGCATTAGCGTGGGAGGAAATGATGTTGGTCGAGTTAGGAGTGAGGAACTGATTCAGAGGTATAAAACAGCCATAGAATTAGTTAGGAGCAAGGGAGGAATCCCGATCATATGTGGCATTCTTCCAAGAAAGGGAGTGGGAAATGAATGGATAGCGAGGGCACTTGGTGTCAATTGCCGGCTGGAAAGATATTGCAAATCAAATGCAATATCTTTCATAGACAACTGGGAACACTTCTATGAAAGAAATGATATGTATGCTCGTGATGGGGTGCATCTATCGAGAGCTGGGGTTGTTGCTGTTGCGAACTCGTTGGAAGAAGTGGTTAGAGGTGTTTGTTTGGGTTTAAACTGTTAGTAGATAGAGGTATGGGAATTGATTTGGAGGAAGGAGGTAATAAAAGTATGTGTTTGTGGGAGAAAGGAATTGGGAAAATGATCAGGGAAAGAGAAGGGCCTCAAAATAACAATTCACTTAGGGTATATTACACTAACAGTAGAAGTCTAAGAAATAAAATTAACGAATTAAATGCTCTTGTCTGCAAAGAAAAAATAAATATTATTGCACTTACCGAAACGTGGATGAATGTAGAAAATAGAGAACTATTAGCTGAATATCAAATAAATGGATTTAAACTATTTCACACAGATAGATATATTAGACGAGGAGGTGGAGTAGCCGTATATGTTAGGGACAATTTGAAATGTAGTCTCAAAGAGGGAATCAAAACAGAGCCACACACAGAAACTATTTGGATAGAATTAAACGAAAAAGCTAATAATATTATAATAGGAGTTATATATAGGCCACCAAATTTAGACAGAATGGAAGCAAAGCACCTATGGGATGAAATATCTAGAGCATCTAGATCTAACAGTATCGATGTGGATTTGATGTATAACTTATTTAAGAATATTCTAAACAAAGCACAGGAACGTAGTATACCATACAAATTGAATAGGTCGAATACTAATGACCCAAAGTGGATAACAAATAATTTAAAGAACCTTATAGGTAAAAAGAGAGCTTGGTACAAAAGGATTAAGAATGGGGAAGTCAGGTTAGAACAGGAATTTATACAACTGGTTAGAAATGTTAAAAAAGAGATTAGGAAAGCAAAAAGAAACTATGAAGTTCGCATAGCAGAGCAAGCAAAGTCAAATCCTAAAGGGTTTTTTCAGTTATATCGAACTAAGACTAGGGAAAGGATAGGTCCATTAAAATCTAAGACAGGTCAAATAACGGATAATGACAAGGAGATGAGTAGTATTTTTAACAAATATTTTATATCTGTATTTACTAAAGAAGAACTTAACAAATCCCCTGGGCCGGATGAAGTGTTTGCCAGGGTGCTTAAAGAATGCTAAGAGGAGCTTTCCGAGCCACTGTCTACCATATTTAATAAATCAATAGAGTCAGGCAGAGTGCCAGAGTCATGGAAGGTAGCTAATGTGGTACCAATTTTTAAGAAAGGAGATAGATCACTTGCGTCAAACTATCGGCCAATTAGCCTAACGTCTATTGTGGGAAAGTTACTTGAATCAATAATTGCAAATACAATTCGTCTCCATCTTGAAAAACATAAATTAATAAATGAGTCGCAACATGGTTTTACAAATGGCCGTTCATGTTTAACAAATTTGCTAACATTTTATTCCAGCATAGTTGAGGCAGTTGATAGTAGTAAGGATTGTGATGTTGTGTACCTTGACTTTAGCAAAGCTTTTGATACAGTGCCACATGAAAGACTAATTAAAAAAATAGAAGCTCATGGTATTGGTGGTGCTATATTAACTTGGATTAGGGCATGGCTATTCCAAAGGAAACAGAGAATTAGTATAAATGGGGTTAAGTCAGAGTGGGATAATGTTGTTAGTGGAGTACCTCAGGGCTCTGTCCTGGGACCTCTGTTGTTTATAATATATATAAATGATTTAGATTCAGGTTTGAGTAGCAACATTTGCAAATTTGCCGATGATACGAAAATCGGTAGGGAAATTAATTCGGAGGAGGACTCACTATCACTTCAAGTTGATCTAGATAGGGTTTTGAAATGGTCAAATGATTGGCAAATGCAGTTTAATGCTGATAAATGTAAAGTTCTGAGGCTAGGTAATGATGATAGAGTTACAAGATAGATCGTATAAAGAGGAACTTAACAATATGCCTTCAGCCGAACAAGTCTATGTGGGTGGGGACGAGGACAGGTTGACGAGTTTAGCAGTTACCAGGGAGGATGTTCTTAAACAAATAGTAAAACTCAAACCAAACAAATCCCCAGGGCCGGATGAAGTGTTTGCCAGGGTGCTTAAAGAATGCAAAGAGGAGCTTTGTGACCCACTGTCAACCATATTTAATAAATCAATAGAGACAGGCAGAGTGCCAGAGTTTTGGAAAGTTGCTAATGTGATACCAGTTTTTAAGAAAGGAGATAGATCACTTGCGTCTAACTATCGACCAATTAGCCTAACGTCTATTGTGGGAAAGTTACTCGAATCTATAATAGCAAATAAAATTCGTCTTCATCTTGAAAAACATAAATTAATAATTGAGTCGCAACATGGTTTTATAAATGGCCGTTCATGTTTAACAAATTTGTTATCTTTTTATTCTAGCATTGTTGAGGCAGTTGATAGTGGTAAGGATTGCGATGTTGTATACCTTGACTTTAGCAAAGCTTTTGATACAGTGCCACATGAAAGACTGATTAAAAAAATAGAGTCTCATGGTATTGGGGGTGCTATATTAAGCTGGATTAGGGCATGGCTATACCAAAGGAAACAGAGAGTTAGTATAAATGGAATCAAGTCAGAGTGGGAAAATGTTGTAAGTGGAGTGCCTCAAGGCTCTGTCCTGGGACCTCTGTTGTTTATAATATATATAAATGATTTAGATTCAGGTTTGAGTAGCAACATTTGCAAATTTGCCGATGATACGAAAATCGGTAGGGAAATTAATTCGGAGGAGGACTCACTATCACTTCAAGTTGATCTAGATAGGGTTTTGAAATGGTCAAAGGATTGGCAGATGCAGTTTAATGCTGATAAATGTAAAGTTCTGAGGTTAGGTAATGATGATAGAGTTACAAGATACGAGCTAGATGGTGTTGTGATTGCGAAGTCGGATTGCGAAAGGGATCTGGGAGTTATGATTAGTAAGAATTTAAAACAAAATGATCAATGCATAAATGTTCGTAATAAGGCGAATAGGACACTGGGATTTATTAATCGAAGCGTTAGTAACAAGACACCTGGTGTGGTTCTTAAGCTATATCTTGCTCTGGTTAGGCCCCATTTAGATTATGCAGTTCAGTTTTGGTCGCGTATTATAGAATGGATATAAATTCACTTGAACGTGTCCAACGTAGGATGACTAAGTTAATTCCCCAAATTAGAAATCTTTCATATGAAGAAAGATTAACAAAGCTTAAGTTGCATTCACTGGAAAGGCGAAGAGTTAGGGGTGACATGATAGAGGTTTACAAGTGGATGAATGGACATAATAGGGGGGATATTAATAGGGTATTAAAAATATCAACACAAGACAGAACACGAAACAATGGGTATAAATTGGATAAGTTTAGATTTAGGAAAGACTTGGGTAAATACTGGTTCAGTAACAGGATTGTTGATTTGTGGAACCAATTGCCGCGTAACGTGGTGGAGGTGGTGTCCCTCGATTGTTTCAAGCGCGGGTTGGACAAGTATATGAGTGGGATTGGGTGGTTATAGATAGGAGCTGCCTCGTATGGGCCAATAGGCCTTCTGCAGTTACCTTTGTTCTTATGTTCTTATGTTATGGGTGACTTTAATTTTAGTGGAATAAACTGGTTGAACAAAACAGGGAATAGTGAAGCAGAAGATTTTCTAGAATTAATTGACGATTGCTTTCTTACGCAACACATTAAGGAACCAACACGGGAAAATAATATTTTAGATTTAGTGTTAACTAACAGGGAAACACAAATTAATGACATCGAAATTTAGTAAGAATTTAAAACAAAAGGATCAATGCATAAATGTTCGTAATAAGGCAAATCGGACACTTGGATTTATTAATCGCAGCGTTAGTAACAAGACACCTGGTGTGGTTCTCAAGCTATATCTTGCTCTAGTTAGGCCCCATTTAGATTATGCAGTTCAGTTTTGGTCGCCATATTATAGAATGGATATAAATTCACTTGAACGTGTCCAGCGTAGGATAAGAACATAAGAACATAAGAACATAAGAACAAATGCAACTGCAGAAGGCCTGTTGGCCCATACGAGGCAGCTCCTATTCTATAACCACCCAATCCCACTCATATACTTGTCCAACCCGTGCTTGAAACAATCGAGGGACCCCACCTGCACAATGTTACGCGGCAATTGGTTCCACAAATCAACAACCCTGTTACTGAACCAGTATTTACCCAAGTCTTTCCTAAATCTAAACTTATCCAATTTATACCCATTGTTTCGTGTTCTGTCCTGTGTTGATACTTTTAATACCCTATTAATATCCCCCCGGTTATGTCCATTCATCCACTTGTAAACCTCTATCATGTCACCCCTAACTCTTCGCCTTTCCAGTGAATGCAACTTAAGCTTTGTTAATCTTTCTTCATATAAAAGATTTCTAATTTGGGGAATTAACTTAGTCATCCTACGCTGGACACGTTCAAGTGAATTTATATCCATTCTATAATATGGCGACCAAAACTGAACTGCATAATCTAAATGGGGCCTAACTAGAGCAAGATATAGCTTGAGAACCACACCAGGTGTCTTGTTACTAACGCTGCGATTAATAAATCCAAGTGTCCGATTTGCCTTATTACGAACATTTATGCATTGATCCTTTTGTTTTAAATTCTTACTAATCATAACTCCCAGATCCCTTTCGCAATCCGACTTCGCAATCACAACACCATCTAGCTCGTATCTTGTAACTCTATCATCATTACCTAACCTCAGAACTTTACATTTATCAGCATTAAACTGCATCTGCCAATCCTTTGACCATTTCAAAACCCTATCTAGATCAACTTGAAGTGATAGTGAGTCCTCCTCCGAATTAATTTCCCTACCGATTTTCGTATCATCGGCAAATTTGCAAATGTTGCTACTCAAACCTGAATCTAAATCATTTATATATATTATAAACAACAGAGGTCCCAGGACAGAGCCTTGAGGCACTCCACTTACAACATTTTCCCACTCTGACTTGATTCCATTTATACTAACTCTCTGTTTCCTTTGGTATAGCCATGCCCTAATCCAGCTTAATATAGCACCCCCAATACCATGAGACTCTATCTTTTTAATCAGTCTTTCATGTGGCACTGTATCAAAAGCTTTGCTAAAGTCAAGGTATACAACATCGCAATCCTTACCACTATCAACTGCCTCAACAATGCTAGAATAAAAAGATAACAAATTTGTTAAACATGAACGGCCATTTATAAAACCATGTTGCGACTCAATTATTAATTTATGTTTTTCAAGATGAAGACGAATTTTATTTGCTATTATAGATTCGAGTAACTTTCCCACAATAGACGTTAGGCTAATTGGTCGATAGTTAGACGCAAGTGATCTATCTCCTTTCTTAAAAACTGGTATCACATTAGCAACTTTCCAAAACTCTGGCACTCTGCCTGACTCTATTGATTTATTAAATATGGTTGACAGTGGGTCACAAAGCTCCTCTTTGCATTCTTTAAGCACCCTAGCAAACACTTCATCCGGCCCTGGGGATTTGTTTGGTTTGAGTTTTACTATTTGTTTAAGAACATCCTCCCTGGTAACTGCTAAACTCGTCAACCTGTCCTCGTCCCCACCCACATAGACTTGTTCGGCTGAAGGCATATTGTTAAGTTCCTCTTTAGTAAATACAGATACAAAATATTTATTAAAAATACTACTCATCTCTTCATCACTATCTGTTATTTGACCTATCTCAGTTTTTAATGGACCTATCCTTTCCCTAGTCTTAGTACGATATAACTGAAAAAACCCTTTAGGATTTGTCTTTGCTTGCCCTGCTATGCGAACTTCATAGTTTCTTTTTGCTTTCCTTATCTCTTTTTTAACATTTCTAACCAGTTGTACGAATTCCTGTTCTAAAGTGACCTCCCCATTTTTAATCCTTTTGTTCCAAGCTCTCTTTTTACCTATAAGGTTCTTCAAATTCTTTGTTATCCACTTTGGGTCATTAGTATACGATCTATTCAATTTGTATGGTATACTGCGTTCCTGTGCTTTGTTTAGAATATTCTTAAATAAGTTATATATTGAATCCACATCGAAATCCCCATTTAAGTCACCTATCGCTGGGTTCATGTCTCGCTCCAAGACCGGCCCACACCCCATACCCAAGCCTTTCCAATCAATTTGACCCAAAAAATTTCTTAGGCTATTAAAATCAGCTTTTCGAAAATCTGGCACTTTAACAGAATTTTCTCCTACTGGTCTATTCCATTCTATGCTAAATCTGATTTCTTTGTGATCACTGCTCCCTAGCTCACTCCCTATTTCGATGTCATTAATTTGCGTTTCCCTGTTAGTTAACACTAAATCTAAAATATTATTTTCCCGTGTTGGTTCCTTAATGTGTTGCGTAAGAAAGCAATCGTCAATTAATTCTAGAAAATCTTCTGCTTCACTATTCCCTGTTTTGTTCAACCAGTTTATTCCGCTAAAATTAAAGTCACCCATGACATAAATACTGTTAGATCTAGATGCTCTAGATATTTCATCCCATAGATGCTTTGCTTCCATTCTGTCTAAATTTGGTGGCCTATATATTACTCCTATTATAATATTATTAGCTTTTTCGTTTAATTCAATCCAAATAGTTTCTGTGTGTGGCTCAGTTTTGATTCCCTCTTTGAGACTACATTTCAAATTGTCCCTAACATATATGGCTACTCCACCTCCTCGTCTAATATATCTATCTGTGTGAAATAGTTTAAATCCATATATTTGATATTCAGCTAATAGTTCTCTATTTTCTACATTCATCCACGTTTCGGTAAGTGCAATAATATCTATTTTTTCTGTGCAGACAAGAGCATTTAATTCGTTAATTTTATTTCTTAGACTTCTACTGTTAGTGTAATATACCCTAAGTGAATTGTTATTTTGCGGACCTTCTCTTTCCCTGATCGTTTTGCCAATTCCTTTCTCCCACAAACACATACTTTTATTACCTCCTTCCTCCAAATCAATTCCCATACCTCTATCTACTAACAGTTTAAACCCAAACAAACACCTCTAACCACTTCTTCTAGCGAGTTCGCAACAGCAACAACCCCAGCTCTCGATAGATGCACCCCATCACGAGCATACATTTCATTTCTTCCATAGAAATGTTCCCAGTTGTCTATGAAAGATATTGCATTTGATTTGCAATATCTTTCCAGCCGGCAATTGACACCAAGTGCCCTCGATATCCATTCATTTCCCACTCCCTTTCTTGGAAGAATGCCACATATGATCGGGATTCCTCCCTTGCTCCTAACTAACTCTATGGCTGTTTTATACCTCTGAATCAGTTCCTCACTCCTGACTCGACCAACATCATTTCCTCCCACGCTAATGCAAATAATGGGATTGTTCCCATTACCAGCCATAATATCATTCATGTTGTTTATAATATCACCAATGCCAGCTCCGGGATAGCAAACCCTTAACCTGTTCCCCCTATCTCTAGCACAAAACGTTCTATCCAAATACCTTATCTGGGAATCTCCCACAACTAATGTTTGCTTAGGTACTTCCTTTACTTTCTGAGGGGCCTGCGCTTCCTTTCTCTTCGTTGCTTTCCCTTTTGCGCGATCCACAGTCTCTCCACAGCACTCGTCCTCCAAAACGTCAAATGAATTTGAAGTTGCTATGGCGTTTGAAGGCGGCTTTATCAAAGTCTTCTTAAGGCCCCTGTCTTTCGCAACTCTCCAAGACGAGGTCCCTTTACTGCTGGTCTCCTCCTTCGTTACTTCTCGTTGTTTTTTAAGCTGACGCACCTCCTCCCGCAGAGAGTCCAACTCTGTCCTCAGGGCTCCCACTAGAGTCACCAGGTCCTTCACTACAACTTCCATATTGCTATGATAATATAACACCACTACAACTTCCATATTGCTATGATAATATAACATAATCATAAGTTAATTCCCCAAATTAGAAATCTTTCATATGAAGAAAGATTAACAAAGCTTAAGTTGCATTCACTGGAAAGGCGAAGAGTTAGGGGCGACATGATAGAGGTTTACAAGTGGGTGAATGGACATAACAAGGGGGATATTAATAGGGTATTAAAAGTATCAACACAGGACAGAACACGAAACAATGGGTATAAATTGGATAAGTTTAGATTTAAGAACATAAGAACATAAGAACAAAGGTAACTGCAGAAGGCCTATTGGCCCATACGAGGCAGCTCCTATTCTATAACCACCCAATCCCACTCATATACTTGTCCAACCCGTGCTTGAAACAATCGAGGGACCCCACCTCCACAATGTTACGCGGCAATTGGTTCCACAAATCAACAACCCTGTTACTGAACCAGTATTTACCCAAGTCTTTCCTAAATCTAAACTTATCCAATTTATACCCATTGTTTCGTGTTCTGTCCTGTGTTGATACTTTTAATACCCTATTAATATCCCCCCGGTTATGTCCATTCATCCACTTGTAAACCTCTATCATGTCACCCCTAACTCTTCGCCTTTCCAGTGAATGCAACTTAAGCTTTGTTAATCTTTCTTCATATAAAAGATTTCTAATTTGGGGAATTAACTTAGTCATCCTACGCTGGACACGTTCAAGTGAATTTATATCCATTCTATAATATGGCGACCAAAACTGAACTGCATAATCTAAATGGGGCCTAACTAGAGCAAGATATAGCTTGAGAACCACACCAGGTGTCTTGTTACTAACGCTGCGATTAATAAATCCAAGTGTCCGATTTGCCTTATTACGAACATTTATGCATTGATCCTTTTGTTTTAAATTCTTACTAATCATAACTCCCAGATCCCTTTCGCAATCCGACTTCGCAATCACAACACCATCTAGCTCGTATCTTGTAACTCTATCATCATTACCTAACCTCAGAACTTTACATTTATCAGCATTAAACTGCATCTGCCAATCCTTTGACCATTTCAAAACCCTATCTAGATCAACTTGAAGTGATAGTGAGTCCTCCTCCGAATTAATTTCCCTACCGATTTTCGTATCATCGGCAAATTTGCAAATGTTGCTACTCAAACCTGAATCTAAATCATTTATATATATTATAAACAACAGAGGGCCCAGGACAGAGCCTTGAGGCACTCCACTTACAACATTTTCCCACTCTGACTTGATTCCATTTATACTAACTCTCTGTTTCCTTTGGTATAGCCATGCCCTAATCCAGCTTAATATAGCACCCCCAATACCATGAGACTCTATCTTTTTAATCAGTCTTTCATGTGGCACTGTATCAAAAGCTTTGCTAAAGTCAAGGTATACAACATCGCAATCCTTACCGCTATCAACTGCCTCAACAATGCTAGAATAAAAAGATAACAAATTTGTTAAACATGAACGGCCATTTATAAAACCATGTTGCGACTCAATTATTAATTTATGTTTTTCAAGATGAAGACGAATTTTATTTGCTATTATAGATTCGAGTAACTTTCCCACAATAGACGTTAGGCTAATTGGTCGATAGTTAGACGCAAGTGATCTATCTCCTTTCTTAAAAACTGGTATCACATTAGCAACTTTCCAAAACTCTGGCACTCTGCCTGACTCTATTGATTTATTAAATATGGTTGACAGTGGGTCACAAAGCTCCTCTTTGCATTCTTTAAGCACCCTGGCAAACACTTCATCCGGCCCTGGGGATTTGTTTGGTTTGAGTTTTACTATTTGTTTAAGAACATCCTCCCTGGTAACTGTTAAACTCGTCAACCTGTCCTCGTCCCCACCCACATAGACTTGTTCGGCTGAAGGCATATTGTTAAGTTCCTCTTTAGTAAATACAGATACAAAATATTTATTAAAAATACTACTCATCTCTTCATCACTATCTGTTATTTGACCTGTCTCCGTTTTTAATGGACCTATCCTTTCCCTAGTCTTAGTACGATATAACTGAAAAAACCCTTTAGGATTTGTCTTTGCTTGCCCTGCTATGCGAACTTCATAGTTTCTTTTTGCTTTCCTTATCTCTTTTTTAACATTTCTAACCAGTTGTACGAATTCCTGTTCTAAAGTGACCTCCCCATTTTTAATCCTTTTGTACCAAGCTCTCTTTTTACCTATAAGGTTCTTCAAATTCTTTGTTATCCACTTTGGGTCATTAGTATTCGATCTATTCAATTTGTATGGTATACTACGTTCCTGTGCTTTGTTTAGAATATTCTTAAATAAGTTATATATTGAATCCACATCGAAATCCCCATTTAAGTCACCTATCGCTGGGTTCATGTCTCGCTCCAAGACCGGCCCACACCCCATACCCAAGACTTTCCAATCAATTTGACCCAAAAAATTTCTTAGGCTATTAAAATCAGCTTTACGAAAATCTGGCACTTTAACAGAATTTTCTCCTACTGGTCTATTCCATTCTATGCTAAATCTGATTTCTTTGTGATCACTGCTCCCTAGCTCACTCCCTATTTCGATGTCATTAATTTGCGTTTCCCTGTTAGTTAACACTAAATCTAAAATATTATTTTCCCGTGTTGGTTCCTTAATGTGTTGCGTAAGAAAGCAATCGTCAATTAATTCTAGAAAATCTTCTGCTTCACTATTCCCTGTTTTGTTCAACCAGTTTATTCCGCTAAAATTAAAGTCACCCATGACATAAATACTGTTAGATCTAGATGCTCTAGATATTTCATCCCATAGATGCTTTGCTTCCATTCTGTCTAAATTTGGTGGCCTATATATTACTCCTATTATAATATTATTAGCTTTTTCGTTTAATTCAATCCAAATAGTTTCTGTGTGTGGCTCTGTTTTGATTCCCTCTTTGAGACTACATTTCAAATTGTCCCTAACATATATGGCTACTCCACCTCCTCGTCTAATATATCTATCTGTGTGAAATAGTTTAAATCCATATATTTGATATTCAGCTAATAGTTCTCTATTTTCTACATTCATCCACGTTTCGGTAAGTGCAATAATATCTATTTTTTCTGTGCAGACAAGAGCATTTAATTCGTTAATTTTATTTCTTAGACTTCTACTGTTAGTGTAATATACCCTAAGTGAATTGTTATTTTGCGGACCTTCTCTTTCCCTGATCGTTTTGCCAATTCCTTTCTCCCACAAACACATACTTTTATTACCTCCTTCCTCCAAATCAATTCCCATACCTCTATCTACTAACAGTTTAAACCCAAACAAACTCCTCTAACCACTTCTTCTAACGAGTTCGCAACAGCAACAACCCCAGCTCTCGATAGATGCACCCCATCACGAGCATACATTTCATTTCTTCCATAGAAGTGTTCCCAGTTGTCTATGAAAGATATTGCATTTGATTTGCAATATCTTTCCAGCCGGCAATTGACACCAAGTGCCCTCGATATCCATTCATTTCCCACTCCCTTTCTTGGAAGAATGCCACATATGATCGGGATTCCTCCCTTGCTCCTAACTAACTCTATGGCTGTTTTATACCTCTGAATCAGTTCCTCACTCCTAACTCGACCAACATCATTTCCTCCCACGCTAATGCAAATAATGGGATTGTTCCCATTACCAGCCATAATATCATTCATGTTGTTTATAATATCACCAATGCCAGCTCCGGGATAGCAAACCCTTAACCTGTTCCCCCTATCTCTAGCACAAAACGTTCTATCCAAATACCTTATCTGGGAATCTCCCACAACTAATGTTTGCTTAGGTACTTCCTTTACCCTCTGAGGGGCCTGCGCTTCCTTTCTCTTCGTTGCTTTCCCTTTTGCGCGATCCACAGTCTCTCCACAGCACTCGTCCTCCAAAACGTCAAATGAATTAGAGGTTGCTATGGCGTTTGAAGGCGGCTTTATCAAAGTCTTCTTAAGGCCCCTGTCTTTCACAACTCTCCAAGACGAGGTCCCTTTACTGCTGGTCTCCTCCTTCGTTACTTCTCGTTGTTCTTTAAGCTGACGCACCTCCTCCCGCAGAAAGTCCAACTCTGTCCTCAGGGCTCCCACTAGAGTCACCAGGTCCTTAACTACAACTTCCATATTGCTATGATAATATAACAACACTGATATAATAATATATAACTTCTATTATAATATTATTTGCTTTTTCGTTTAATTCTATCCAAATAGTTTCTGTGTGTGGCGAAAAATTTAGGAAAGACTTGGGTAAATACTGGTTCAGTAACAGGGTTGTTGATTTGTGGAACCAATTGCCGCGTAACGTGGTGGAGGTGGGGTCCCTCGATTGTTTCAAGCGCGGATTGGACAAGTATATGAGTGGGATTGGGTGGTTATAGAATAGGAGCTGCCTCGAATGGGCCAATAGGCCTTCTGCAGTTACCTTTGTTCTTATGTTCTTATGAAATAGGGAGTGAGCTAGGGAACAGTGATCACAAAGAAATCAGATTTAGCATAGAATGGAATAGACCAGTAGGAGAAAATTCTGTTAAAATGCCAGATTTTCGAAAAGCTGATTTTAATAGCCTAAGAAATTTTTTGGGTCAAATTGATTGGAAAGTCTTGGGTATGGGGTGGGGGCCGGTCTTGGAGCGAGACATGAACCCAGCAATAGGTGACTTAAATGGGGATTTCGATGTGGATTCAATATATAATTTATTTAAGAATATTTTAAACAATGCACAGGAACGTAGTATACCATACAAATTGAATAGATCGAATACTAATGACCCAAAGTGGATAACAAAGAATTTGAAGAACCTTATAGGTAAAAAGAGAACTTGGTACAAAAGGATTAAAAATGGGGAGGTCACTTTAGAACAGGAATTCGTACAATTGGTTAGAAATGTTAAAAAAGAGACAAGGAAAGCAAAAAGAAACTATGAAGTTCGCATAGCAGAGCAATCAAAGACAAATCCTAAAGGGTTTTTTCAGTTATATCGTACTAAGACTAGGGAAAGGATAGGTCCAATAAAAACTGAGACAGGTCAAATAACAGATAGTGATGAAGAGATGAGTAGTATTTTTAATAAATATTTTGTATCTGTATTTACTAAAGAGGAACTTAACAATATGCCTTCAGCCGAACAAGTCTATGTGGGTGGGGACGAGGACAGGTTGACGAGTTTAACAGTTACCAGGGAGGATGTTCTTAAACAAATAGTAAAACTCAAACCAAACAAATCCCCAGGGCCGGATGAAGTGTTTGCCAGGGTGCTTAAAGAATGCAAAGAGGAGCTTTGTGACCCACTGTCAACCATATTTAATAAATCAATAGAGTCAGGCAGAGTGCCAGAGTTTTGGAAAGTTGCTAATGTGATACCAGTTTTTAAGAAAGGAGATAGATCACTTGCGTCTAACTATCGACCAATTAGCCTAACGTCTATTGTGGGAAAGTTACTCGAATCTATAATAGCAAATAAAATTCGTCTTCATCTTGAAAAACATAAATTAATAATTGAGGCGCAACATGGTTTTATAAATGGCCGTTCATGTTTAACAAATTTGTTATCTTTTTATTCCAGCATAGTTGAGGCAGTTGATAGTGGTAAGGATTGTGATGTCGTGTACCTTGACTTTAGCAAAGCTTTTGCTACAGTGCCACATGAAAGACTAATTAAAAAGATAGAGGCTCATGGTATTGGGGGTGCTATATTAAGCTGGATTAGGGCATGGCTATACCAAAGGAAACAGAGAGTTAGTATAAATGGAATCAAGTCACAGTGGGAAAATGTTGTAAGTGGAGTGCCTCAAGGCTCTGTCCTGGGACCTCTGTTGTTTATAATATATACAAATGATTTAGGTTCAGGTTTGAGTAGCAACATTTGCAAATTTGCCGATGATACGAAAATCGGTAGGGAAATTAATTCGGAGGAGGACTCACTATCACTTCCAGTTGATCTAGATAGGGTTTTGAAATGGTCGAAGGATTGGCAGATGCAGTTTAATGCTGATAAATGTAAAGTTCTGAGGTTAGGTAATGATGATAGGGTTACAAGATACGAGCTAGATGGTGTTGAGATTGCGAAGTCGAATTGCGAAAGGGATCTGGGAGTTATGATTAGTAAGAATTTAAAACAAAAGGATCAATGCATAAATGTTCGTAATAAGGCAAATAGGACACTGGGATTTATTAATCGCAGCATTAGTAACAAGACACCTGGTGTGGTTCTCAAGCTATATCTTGCTCTAGTTAGGCCCCATTTAGAATATGCAGTTCAGTTTTGGTCGCCATATTATAGAATGGATATAAATTCACTTGAACGTGTCCAGCGTAGGATGACTAAGTTAATTCCCCAAATTACATAAGAACATAAGAACATAAGAACAAAGGTAACTGCAGAAGGCCTATTGGCCCATACGAGGCAGCTCCTATTCTATAACCACCCAATCCCACTCATATACTTGTCCAACCCGTGCTTGAAACAATCGAGGGACCCCACCTCCACAATGTTACGCGGCAATTGGTTCCACAAATCAACAACCCTGTTACTGAACCAGTATTTACCCAAGTCTTTCCTAAATCTAAACTTATCCAATTTATACCCATTGTTTCGTGTTCTGTCCTGTGTTGATACGTTTAATACCCTATTAATATCCCCCCGGTTATGTCCATTCATCCACTTGTAAACCTCTATCATGTCACCCCTAACTCTTCGCCTTTCCAGTGAATGCAACTTAAGCTTTGTTAATCTTTCTTCATATGAAAGATTTCTAATTTGGGGAATTAACTTAGTCATCCTACGCTGGACACGTTCAAGTGAATTTATATCCATTCTATAATATGGCGACCAAAACTGAACTGCATAATCTAAATGGGGCCTAACTAGAGCAAGATATAGCTTGAGAACCACACCAGGTGTCTTGTTACTAACGCTGCGATTAATAAATCCAAGTGTCCGATTTGCCTTATTACGAACATTTATGCATTGATCCTTTTGTTTTAAATTCTTACTAATCATAACTCCCAGATCCCTTTCGCAATCCGACTTCGCAATCACAACACCATCTAGCTCGTATCTTGTAACTCTATCATCATTACCTAACCTCAGAACTTTACATTTATCAGCATTAAACTGCATCTGCCAATCCTTTGACCATTTCAAAACCCTATCTAGATCAACTTGAAGTGATAGTGAGTCCTCCTCCGAATTAATTTCCCTACCGATTTTCGTATCATCGGCAAATTTGCAAATGTTGCTACTCAAACCTGAATCTAAATCATTTATATATATTATAAACAACAGAGGTCCCAGGACAGAGCCTTGAGGCACTCCACTTACAACATTTTCCCACTCTGACTTGATTCCATTTATACTAACTCTCTGTTTCCTTTGGTATAGCCATGCCCTAATCCAGCTTAATATAGCACCCCCAATACCATGAGACTCTATCTTTTTAATCAGTCCTTCATGTGGCACTGTATCAAAAGCTTTGCTAAAGTCAAGGTATACAACATCGCAATCCTTACCACTATCAACTGCCTCAACAATGCTAGAATAAAAAGATAACAAATTTGTTAAACATGAACGGCCATTTATAAAACCATGTTGCGACTCAATTATTAATTTATGTTTTTCAAGATGAAGACGAATTTTATTTGCTATTATAGATTCGAGTAACTTTCCCACAATAGACGTTAGGCTAATTGGTCGATAGTTAGACGCAAGTGATCTATCTCCTTTCTTAAAAACTGGTATCACATTAGCAACTTTCCAAAACTCTGGCACTCTGCCTGACTCTATTGATTTATTAAATATGGTTGACAGTGGGTCACAAAGCTCCTCTTTGCATTCTTTAAGCACCCTGGCAAACACTTCATCCGGCCCTGGGGATTTGTTTGGTTTGAGTTTTACTATTTGTTTAAGAACATCCTCCCTGGTAACTGTTAAACTCGTCAACCTGTCCTCGTCCCCACCCACATAGACTTGTTCGGCTGAAGGCATATTGTTAAGTTCCTCTTTAGTAAATACAGATACAAAATATTTATTAAAAATACTACTCATCTCTTCATCACTATCTGTTATTTGACCTGTCTCAGTTTTTAATGGACCTATCCTTTCCCTAGTCTTAGTACGATATAACTGAAAAAACCCTTTAGGATTTGTCTTTGCTTGCCCTGCTATGCGAACTTCATAGTTTCTTTTTGCTTTCCTTATCTCTTTTTTAACATTTCTAACCAGTTGTACGAATTCCTGTTCTAAAGTGACCTCCCCATTTTTAATCCTTTTGTACCAAGCTCTCTTTTTACCTATAAGGTTCTTCAAATTCTTTGTTATCCACTTTGGGTCATTAGTATTCGATCTATTCAGTTTGTATGGTATACTACGTTCCTGTGCTTTGTTTAGAATATTCTTAAATAAGTTATATATTGAATCCACATCGAAATCCCCATTTAAGTCACCTATCGCTGGGTTCATGTCTCGCTCCAAGACCGGCCCACACCCCATACCCAAGACTTTCCAATCAATTTGACCCAAAAAATTTCTTAGGCTATTAAAATCAGCTTTTCGAAAATCTGGCACTTTAACAGAATTTTCTCCTACTGGTCTATTCCATTCTATGCTAAATCTGATTTCTTTGTGATCACTGCTCCCTAGCTCACTCCCTATTTCGATGTCCTTAATTTGCGTTTCCCTGTTAGTTAACACTAAATCTAAAATATTATTTTCCCGTGTTGGTTCCTTAATGTGTTGCGTAAGAAAGCAATCGTCAATTAATTCTAGAAAATCTTCTGCTTCACTATTCCCTGTTTTGTTCAACCAGTTTATTCCGCTAAAATTAAAGTCACCCATGACATAAATACTGTTAGATCTAGATGCTCTAGATATTTCATCCCATAGATGCTTTGCTTCCATTCTGTCTAAATTTGGTGGCCTATATATTACTCCTATTATAATATTATTAGCTTTTTCGTTTAATTCAATCCAAATAGTTTCTGTGTGTGGCTCTGTTTTGATTCCCTTTTTGAGACTACATTTCAAATTGTCCCTAACATATATGGCTACTCCACCTCCTCGTCTAATATATCTATCTGTGTGAAATAGTTTAAATCCATATATTTGATATTCAGCTAATAGTTCTCTATTTTCTACATTCATCCACGTTTCGGTAAGTGCAATAATATCTATTTTTTCTGTGCAGACAAGAGCATTTAATTCGTTAATTTTATTTCTTAGACTTCTACTGTTAGTGTAATATACCCTAAGTGAATTGTTAATTTGCGGACCTTCTCTTTCCCTGGTCGTTTTGCCAATTCCTTTCTCCCACAAACACATACTTTTATTACCTTCTTCCTCCAAATCAATTCCCATACCTCTATCTACTAACAGTTTAAACCCAAACAAACACCTCTAACCACTTCTTCTAACGAGTTCGCAACAGCAACAACCCCAGCTCTCGATAGATGCACCCCATCACGAGCATACATTTCATTTCTTCCATAGAAGTGTTCCCAGTTGTCTATGAAAGATATTGCATTTGATTTGCAATATCTTTCCAGCCGGCAATTGACACCAAGTGCCCTCGATATCCATTCATTTCCCACTCCCTTTCTTGGAAGAATGCCACATATGATCGGGATTCCTCCCTTGCTCCTAACTAACTCTATGGCTGTTTTATACCTCTGAATCATTAGAAATCTTTTATATGAAGAAAGATTAACGAAGCTTAAGTTGCATTCACTGGAAAGGCGAAGAGTTAGGGGTGACATGACAGAGGTTTACAAGTGAGTGAATGGTCATAACAAAGGGGATATTAATAGGGTATTAAAAGTATCAACACAAGACAGAACACGAAACAATGGGTATAAATTGGATAAGTTTAGATTTAGGAAAGACTTGGGTAAATACTGGTTCAGTAACAGGGTTGTTGATTTGTGGAACCAATTACCGCGTAACGTGGTGGAGGTGGGGTCCCTCGATTGTTTCAAGCGTGGGTTGGACAAGTATATGAGTGGGATTGGGTGGTTATAAATAGGAGCTGCCTCGTATGGGCCAATAGGCCTTCTGCAGTTGCCTTTGTTCTTATGTTCTTATATAAAGAGCCGCCTAGAGGTACATAAAGGGCCGCCTAGAGGCACATAAAGGGGCCGCCTAGAGGCACATAAAGGGCCACCTAGAGGTACATAAAGGGCCGCCTAGAGGCACATAAAGGGGCCGCCTAGAGGCACATAAAGGGCCACCTAGAGGTACATAAAGGGCCGCCTAGAGGCACATAAAGGGCCGCCTAGAGGCACATAAAGGGGCCGCCTAGAGGCACATAAAGGGGCCGCCTAGAGGCACATAAAGGACGAATAAGAGAATGTGAATTTAGTTTTTCTTAATCTCTCTTCATAAAGGAGGTTTCTAATTCCTGTTATTGATTGTTATTATTCTCTGAACAAGACCAAGTGAACTTATGTTCATTCTGTAATACAGAGACCAACAATGAACAGTATAATCCAACTGGGGCTCAACAAGGGCAGGAGCAAGGTGAACAATTCTATTAGATATATTGGTGCTACAACATCTAGAAATATATCCCAGAATACTCTTACCTTTATTCAATATGTTTATGTACTAAACTGAAACTTCCAGTCTTTCAAGTAACTTGAATAACCTGTCTTCCTTCTGAACTAGCAACAGTCTTCCTCCTGAACTAGCAACAGTCTTCCTTCTGAACTAACAACAGTCTTCCTTCTGAACTAGCAACAGTCTTCCTTCTGAACTAGCACCAGTCTTCCTTCTGAACTAGCAACAGTCTTCCTTCTGAACTAGCAACAGTCTTCCTTCTGAACTAGCACCAGTCTTCCTTCTGAACTAGCAACAGTCTTCCTTCTGAACTAGCAACAGTCTTCCTTCTGAACTAGCAACAGTCTTCCTTCTGAACTAGCACCAGTCTTCCTTCTGAACTAGCAACAGTCTTCCTTCTGAACTAGCAACAGTCTTCCTTCTGAACTAGCAACAGTCTTCCTTCTGAACTAGCAACAGTCTTCCTTCTGAACTAGCAACAGTCTTCCTTCTGAACTAGCAACAGTCTTCCTTCTGAACTAGCAACAGTCTTCCTTCTGAACTAGCAACAGTCTTCCTTCTGAACTAGCACCAGTCTTCCTTCTGAACTAGCACCAGTCTTCCTTCTGAACTAGCAACAGTCTTCCTTCTGAACTAGCACCAGTCTTCCTTCTGAACTAGCAACAGTCTTCCTTCTGAACTAGCAACAGTCTTCCTTCTGAACTAGCAACAGTCTTCCTTCTGAACTAGCAACAGTCTTCCTTCTGAACTAGCAACAGTCTTCCTTCTGAACTAGCAACAGTCTTCCTTCTGAACTAGCAACAGTCTTCCTTCTGAACTAGCACCAGTCTTCCTTCTGAACTAGCAACAGTCTTCCTTCTGAACTAGCAACAGTCTTCCTTCTGAACTAGCACCAGTCTTCCTTCTGAACTAGCACCAGTCTTCCTTCTGAACTAGCAACAGTCTTCCTTCTGAACTAGCAACAGTCTTCCTTCTGAACTAGCAACAGTCTTCCTTCTGAACTAGCAACAGTCTTCCTTCTGAACTAGCAACAGTCTTCCTTCTGAACTAGCAGCAGTCTTCCTCCTGAACCAGCAACAGTCTTCCTTCTGAACTAGCACCAGTCTTCCTTCTGAACTAGCAACAGTCTTCCTTCTGAACTAGCAACAGTCTTCCTTCTGAACTAGCAACAGTCTTCCTTCTGAACTAGCAACAGTCTTCCTTCTGAACTAGCAACAGTCTTCCTTCTGAACTAGCAGCAGTCTTCCTCCTGAACCAGCAACAGTCTTCCTTCTGAACTAGCAACAGTCTTCCTTCTGAACTAGCAACAATCTTCCTTCTGAACTAGCAACAGTCTTCCTTCTGAACTAGCACCAGTCTTCCTTGTGAACTAGCACCAGTCTTCCTTCTGAGAAATACTAGCAATAGTGTTCCTTGATACCTGGTAACAGTGTTCCTTGTGAACCAGCAACAGTGTTCCTTGTGAACCAGCAAGAGTGTTCCTTCTGAACCAGCAAGAGTGTTCCTTGTGAACCAGCAACAGTGTTCCTTGTGAACCAGCAACAGTGTTCCTTGTGAACCAGCAACAGTGTTCCTTGTGAACCAGCAACAGTGTTCCTTGTGAACCAGCAACAGTGTTCCTTGTGAACCAGCAACAGTGTTCCTTGTGAACCAGCAACAGTGTTCCTTGTGAACCAGTAACAGTGTTCCTTGTGAACCAGCAACAGTGTTCCTTGTGAACCAGCAACAGTGTTCCTTGTGAACCAGCAACAGTGTTCCTTGTGAACCAGCAACAGTGTTCCTTGTGAACCAGCAACAGTGTTCCTTGTGAACCAGCAACAGTGTTCCTTGTGAACCAGCAACACAGTTCAGGAGAGAACAGCCCGCCACAGTCTCACAGTCAGCCCCACAACATTAGGGTTCCGGCCTCCGGACAAATACTTGGTAAACAACAATTTGAAAGCAGTTATTACGGACTGATCACAGGAATATTAACATATATTTTCTTCCCATCATCCCGAGCCCGCAGCTGCGAGAACATGTGACTTTTACAGTTGTCAAAAGACAGAGGAAGATGGAGACAGAGGCAGGTAGGGAGAGATGTGAAGAGGGAGGGGGAGCGAGGAGACGGAGAGGGAGGGAAGGGGGGGGGAGAGAGAGAGAGAGAGGGAGGGAAGGGGGGGAGAGAGAGAGAGGGAGGGAAGGGGGAGAGAGAGAGAGAGAGAGAGGGAGGGAAGGGGGAGAGAGAGAGAGAGAGAGAGAGAGAGAGGGAGGGAAGGGAGAGAGAGAGAGAGAGAGAGAGGGAGGGAAGGGGGAGAGAGAGAGAGAGGGAGGGAAGGGGGAGAGAGAGAGAGAGAGAGAGGGAGGGAAGGGGGAGAGAGAGAGAGAGGGAGGGAAGGGGGAGAGAGAGAGAGAGAGAGAGGGAGGGAAGGGGGAGAGAGAGAGAGAGAGAGGGAGGGAAGGGGGAGAGAGAGAGAGAGAGAGAGGGAGGGAAGGGGGAGAGAGAGAGAGAGAGAGAGGGAGGGAAGGGGGAGAGAGAGAGAGAGAGAGAGGGAGGGAAGGGGGAGAGAGAGAGAGAGAGAGAGAGAGGGAGGGAAGGGGGAGAGAGAGAGAGAGAGAGAGAGAGAGAGAGAGAGAGAGAGAGAGAGAGAGAGAGAGAGAGAGAGAGAGAGAGAGAGAGAGAGAGAGAGAGAGAGAGAGAGAGAGAGAGAGAGAGAGAGAGAGAGAGAGAGAGAGAGAGAGAGAGAGGGAGAGAGAGAGGGAGAGAGAGAGAGAGAGAGAGAGAGAGAGAGAGAGAGAGAGAGAGAGAGAGAGAGAGAGAGAGAGAGAGAGAGAGAGAGAGAGAGAGAGAGAGAGAGAGAGAGAGAGAGAGAGAGAGAGAGAGAGAGAGAGAGAGGGAGAGAGAGAGAGACCCGGGCTCCACTTGGTATCCCTAGTAGTAAATTATAAAACAATTTCGACTAAATTGCTGCCAATAACAGAAACAATGACGATAAATATAATTATGTGAGTCATTTAACACTGTTTTCCTCCATAACTTCACTACAACACTGTCCACACACCTGTCAGTCCACCATACAGCAGGGAAAGTTACACTTAACACTATCTTCACTGATAACTTCACTACAACACTGTCCACACACCTGCCAGTCCACCATACAGCAGGGAAAGTTACACTTAACACTATCTTCACTGATAACTTCACTACAACACTGTCCACACACCTGCCAGTCCACCATACAGCAGGGAAAGTTACACTTAACACTATCTTCACTGATAACTTCACTACAACACTGTCCACACACCTGCCAGTCCACCATACAGCAGGGAAAGTTACACTTAACACTGTCTTCACTGATAACTTCACTACAACACTGTCCACACACCTGCCAGTCCACCATACAGCAGGGAAAGTTACACTTAACACTATCTTCACTGATAACTTCACTACAACACTGTCCACACACCTGCCAGTCCACCATACAGCAGGGAAAGTTACACTTAACACTGTCTTCACTGATAACTTCACTACAACACTGTCCACACACCTGCCAGTCCACCATACAGCAGGGAAAGGTTAAAAAACTCAGGCACCAGTTAATTCACTACACAGTGGCCAGCTTCAGGTTCCACAACACACTGTGGAGCCATAAATAACATCTGAGAGGAGAGGAAGCTGAACTACACACAGATATGAACACATCCGCCAGAGACTGATAACAGTGTTAACGCTGCATCTCCAGTACCACTCTCACCCCAGCTAACACCACCTCCAGTACCACTCTCACCCCAGCTAACACCACCTCCAGTACCACTCTCATCCCAGCTAACACCACCTCCAGTACCACTCTCACCCCAGCTAACACCACCTCCAGTACCACTCTCACCCCAGCTAACATCACCTCCAGTACCACTCTCACCCCAGCTAACACCACCTCCAGTACCACTCTCACCCCAGCTAACACCACCTCCAGTACCACTCTCACCCCAGCTAACATCACCTCCAGTACCACTCTCACCCCAGCTAACACCACCTCCAGTACCACTCTCACCCCAGCTAACATCACCTCCAGTACCACTCTCACCCCAGCTAACACCACCTCCAGTACCACTCTCACCCCAGCTAACACCACCTCCAGTACCACTCTCACCCCAGCTAACACCACCTCCAGTACCACTCTCACCCCAGCTAACACCACCTCCAGTACCACTCTCATCCCAGCTAACACCACCTCCAGTACCACTCTCACCCCAGCTAACACCACCTCCAGTACCACTCTCACCCCAGCTAACATCACCTCCAGTCCCACTCTCATCCCAGCTAACACCACCTCCAGTACCACTCTCACCCCAGCTAACATCACCTCCAGTACCACTCTCACCCCAGCTAACACCACCTCCAGTACCACTCACCCCAGCTAACACCACCTCCAGTACCACTCTCACCCCAGCTAACACCACCTCCAGTACCACTCTCACCCCAGCTAACACCACCTCCAGTACCACTCTCACCCCAGCTAACACCACCTCCAGTACCACTCTCACCCCAGCTAACACCACCTCCAGTACCACTCTCACCCCAGCTAACACCACCTCCAGTACCACTCTCACCCCAGCTAACACCACCTCCAGTACCACTCTCACCCCAGCTAACACCACCTCCAGTACCACTCTCACCCCAGCTAACACCTCCTCCAGTACCACTCTCACCCCAGCTAACACCACCTCCAGTACCACTCTCACCCCAGCTAACACCACCTCCAGTACCACTCTCACCCCAGCTAACACCACCTCCAGTACCACTCTCACCCCTGCTAACACCACCTCCAGTACCACTCTCACCCCAGCTATCACCACCTCCAGTACCACTCTCATCCCAGCTAACACCACCTCCAGTACCAATCTCATACCAGCTGAAACCACTTCCAGTACCACTCTCATCGCAGCTAACACCACCTCCAGTACCACTCTCATCCCAACCATCACCACCTCCAGTACCACTCTCATCCCAGCTAACATCACCTCCAGTACCACTCTCATCCCAGCTAACGCCACCTCCAGTACCACTCTCACCCCAGAGCTGGTTCAACCTTGACGACGAGCGGACGTCTGGACACCTCCTCCGCCTGGGAGCCGCCGGATCACGTCCTGTTTTCGCGTTTTGGCTTCGCTGCTGCCGTCTGGCATCCCTCTTCAACGGTCCGATTGTACGACGCCTGGCGCACATATCGCCTTGGGTCATGGGAGTGTTGATAGATTTTTTTTTTGGCGTGTTCTGGCTGGTTCTCCCGGCGGTGTGACGGTGTTCGGGGGCCGGCTTGGCCGAGAGGTGCCGGGGGTTGGCGGGTCTTGGTGGGCTCCTGGTGTGCCCTCAGCCGTGGTGGGCGGCCGGCTTCTGCTCTGCCTGGGGACACTGGATGACTTTTTGCGTTTTAGTTGGTGTCCGAGTTTTGGTTTTGTTACCTGGTGTTCTCTGTGTGGAACGGGGCCGGTGCTTGTCACCCTGAGGGACTCCTGGGACTCCCCAATCATCTGCCTGACTGTGCGTTTATTTGCCGTATGGCATATTAGTTTCTAGTGATTGGCGTCACTCGTTTTGCGATTTGGCCTGGCGTTTCCCTTTTCCAGGCATCGCGATTCACCCTTAACGGGTCCGCCGGGGCGCATCCGATGCCACGATCGTCGTCGCCCCTAAATCAACACAACAACAACAACAACAACATCGGTGGTTTTAATGGGAGCTGCCTTGTATGGGCCAATAGGCCCTCTGCAGTTCTCATTATTACTACTATCCCCTACACCTTACTTTCCTCCTCAGCTCTCTCTTGCCAATTTATTGCCTGTCTCGACCTCCTCATCACAATCGACTTGAGAATGGTCCAGGACGGACCGAAACGTCGTCGTCCCTTCAACAACAACAACTCTCATCCCAGCTAACACCACCTCCAGTACCACTCTCTTCCCACCCATCACCACCTCCAGTACCACTCTCATCCCAGCTAACACCACCTCCAGTACCACTCTCATCCCAGCTAACACCACCTCCAGTACCACTCTCATCCCAGCTACCACCACATCCAGTACCACTCTCTTCCCAACCATCACCACCTCCAGTACCACTCTCATCCCAACCATCACCACCTCCAGTACCACTCTCACCCCAGCTAACACCACCTCCAGTACCACTCTCATCCCATCTAACACCACCTCCAGTACCACTCTCATCCCAGCTAACACCACCTCCAGTACCACTCTCATCCCAGCTACCACCACATCCAGTACCACTCTCTTCCCAACCATCACCACCTCCAGTACCACTCTCATCCCAACCATCACCACCTCCAGTACCACTCTCATCCCAACCATCACCACCTCCAGTACCACTCTCATCCCATCTAACACCACCTCCAGTACCACTCTCATCCCAGCTAACACCACCTCCAGTACCACTCTCTTCCCACCCATCACCACCTCCAGTACCACTCTCATCCCAGCTAACACCACCTCCAGTACCACTCTCATCCCAGCTACCACCACATCCAGTACCAATCTCTTCCCAACCATCACCACCTCCAGTACCACTCTCATCCCAACCATCACCACCTCCAGTACCACTCTCATCCCAACCATCACCACCTCCAGTACCACTCTCATCCCAACCATCTCCACCTCCAGTACCACTCTCATCCCAACCATCACCACCTCCAGTACCACTCTCATCCCAGTTAACACCACCTCCAGTACCACTCTCTTCCCAACCATCACCACCTCCAGTACCACTCTCATCCCAGCTACCACCACCTCCAGTACCACTCTCATCCCAACCATCACCACCTCCAGTACCACTCTCATCCCAACTATCACTACCTCCAGTACCACTCTCATCCCAACCATCACCACCTCCAGTACCACTCTCATCCCAACCATCACCACCTTCAGTACCACTCTCACCCCAACCATCACTACCTCCAGTACCACTCTCAACCCAGCTAACACCACCTCCAGTACCACTCTCATCCCAACCATCACCACCTCCAGTACCACTCTCATCCCAGTTAACACCACCTCCAGCACCATTCTCATCCCAGCTAACACCACCTCCAGTACCACTCTCACCCCAACTATCACCACCTCCAGTACCACTCTCATCCCAGCTAACACCACCTCCAGTACCACTCTCATCCCAACCATCACTACCTCCAGTACCACTCTCACCCCAGCTAACACCACCTCCAGTACCACTCTCATCCCAGCTAACACCACCTCCAGTACCACTCTCATCCCAGCTAACACCACCTCCAGTACCACTCTCATCCCAGCTAACACCACCTCCAGTACCACTCTCATCCCAACCATCACCACCTCCAGTACCACTTGTGAGAGTTTGAGAATATGGAATATGGAATAGTAAGGAATTGAGCTCTGAAAATTTCTAAAAAATTTCTTTAATTCTTTTAACCTTTATTCTTGTCGTGATATTCAATTAGGTCGCCTGAGGAAGGACTTGCTTAGCTAACACACCAGTGTAGTAAGCAGCTCATTCCTCACTCTGGGACCATTTATGAACAATTGACTAGGCAAACGCAGAGAGATCTATCTATCGGCCGTCGAGCTTCGCCATTCGCCGAAGCGAATCTAACGAGTAGGTCCTGGGCTCTCACAACAATAATTTATTGTTGTTTGGTGCCGTATATTTGGGCCAAAACTCAAGAATCAGTTTCAATTTAATAGTGGAGTGTGAGAGTACACTTACAGAACCATATAAATGTGAGGGGTGTAACGCAGACAATGTTCAACATAACAACTTAGTTTATTCAATAAAGTACTAACTACTACAACAAAAACAAAGGAAATATCAATGACGTTACTGGAGATCCTTCCTGTGACACTATCAATGACAGCTAGACACCAGCTCCTCGGACTGCATAATGAACTAACTCGAACATTAGCGTGAACACAGAGGAATCAAACAAGCAGGCAATAACAGATCTATAATCACACCTGTAACTATGACACAGTAGGTTCTGAGACACGTCTCCAGTAACCTCCTAACTGTTCTACACCTCTGTGCAGTCCACACCTGCACTAGCGGTTGCAATGCTCTCATATCAGTAGCCTGTCAATGACAACAATGACTAATGGGTTCACTGGCAACTCCATCAACCCTTCCTCGAATTAATCTTTATATTACGTTAACACTCCGTCCCTCGGACGATCAACAATCAATAACAATTGATTTACGTTAATGACAAAGTAACATTTACGTTAATAACAAGGTAACATTTACGTTAATTTATTAACTCTTACAACTGTCCCTAGTAACGCGGAAATTACATAAATACTCTACCCGTCGAGCATTCAGTGAGTAAATCCCATTAATCCCTGTACTTCCAGACAGCTGATTAATCTCTTTACTAGTTACGTTAATTTACGTTACTTTACGTTATCGGTTACTATAACTCAACGATGGTAAACTCCGATTTACAATGTCCAAAGTGATAAGAGAACGGTAATCACTCGTGATTACCCTTAGAGTCATTAATTACTATCCTCAAGATCAATAATTAATCAATTAAATACGCAACTTTTCACACTGGCTCAGCAATTTACATTAAGGTCTGAATTCCGTCCGAGGCTTCCATACTCAGACCAATTCAGGTGATTAAGAACGTTAATCACCACGTTTACGTTATTCTAAAATGACGGTTCTCTTCCCACAGTCAATCAAGTGCCGGTACTTCAGGCCCCCTGCTGGCGGGTGGCTGGCTCACGGCACGGTAGGTGGTGTAGGTGGCGGCGCGCTAGGTGGCGGTAGGTGGTGTAGGTGGCGGCGCGCTAGGTGGCAGTAGGTGGCGGCGCGCTAGGTGGCAGTAGGTGGCGGCGATATGGTGGCGGTAGGTGGTGTAGGTGGCGGCGCGCTAGGTGGCGGGTGGCTGGCTCACTGCACGGTAGGTGGCGGCGCGCTAGGTGGCGGTAGGTGGTGTAGGTGGCGGCGCGGTAGGTGACGGTAGGTGGTGTAGGTGGCGGCGCGGTAGGTGACGGTAGGTGGCGGCGCGCTAGGTGGCGGTAGGTGGTGTAGGTGGCGGCGCGCTAGGTTGCGGTAGGTGGTGTAGGTGGCGTCGCGCTAGGTGGCGGTAGGTGGCGGCGCGCTAGGTGGCGGTAGGTGGTGTAGGTGGCGGCGCGCTAGGTGACGGTAGGTGGTGTAGGTGGCGGCGCGCTAGGTGGCAGTAGGTGATGTAGGTGGCGGCGTGCTAGGTGACGGTAGGTGGTGTAGGTGGCGGCGCGCTAGGTGACGGTAGGTGGTGTAGGTGGCGGCGCGCTAGGTGGCAGTAGGTGGTGTAGGTAGCGGCGCGCTAGGTGGCAGTAGGTGGTGTAGGTGGCGGCGCGCTAGGTGGCGGTAGGTGGTGTAGGTGGCGGCGCGCTAGGTGACGGTAGGTGGTGTAGGTGGCGGCGCGGTAGGTGACGGTAGGTGGTGTAGGTGGCGGCGCGCTAGGTGGCGGTAGGTGGTGTAGGTTGCGGCGCGCTAGGTGACGGTAGGTGGTGTAGGTGGCGGCGCGCTAGGTGACGGTAGGTGGTGTAGGTGGCGGCGCGCTAGTTGACGGTAGGTGGTGTAGGTGGCGGCGCGCTAGGTGGCAGTAGGTGGTGTAGGTGGCGGCGCGCTAGGTGGCAGTAGGTGGTGTAGGTGGCGGCGCGCTAGGTGGCGGTAGGTGGTGTAGGTGGCGGCGCGCTAGGTGGCGGTAGGTGGTGTAGGTGGCGGCGCGCTAGGTGGCGGTGGGTGGTGTAGGTGGCGGCGCGCTAGGTGGCGGTAGGTGGTGTAGGTGGCGGCGCGCTAGGTGGCGGTAGGTGGTGTAGGTGGCGGCGCGCTAGGTGGCGGTAGGTGGTGTAGGTGGCGGCGCGCTAGGTGGCGGTGGGTGGTGTAGGTGGCGGCGCGCTAGGTGGCGGTAGGTGGTGTAGGTGGCGGCGCGCTAGGTGGCGGTAGGTAGTGTAGGTGGCGGCGCGCTAGGTGGCGGTAGGTGGTGTAGGTGGCGGCGCGCTAGGTGGCAGTAGGTGGTGTAGGTGGCGGCGCGCTAGGTGGCAGTAGGTGGTGTAGGTGGCGGCGCGCTAGGTGGCGGTAGGTGGTGTAGGTGGCGGCGCGCTAGGTGGCGGTAGGTGGTGTAGGTGGCGGCGCGCTAGGTGGCGGTGGGTGGTGTAGGTGGCGGCGCGCTAGGTGGCGGTAGGTGGTGTAGGTGGCGGCGCGCTAGGTGGCGGTAGGTGGTGTAGGTGGCGGCGCGCTAGGTGGCGGTAGGTGGTGTAGGTGGCGGCGCGCTAGGTGGCGGTGGGTGGTGTAGGTGGCGGCGCGCTAGGTGGCGGTAGGTGGTGTAGGTGGCGGCGCGCTAGGTGGCGGTAGGTAGTGTAGGTGGCGGCGCGCTAGGTGGCGGTAGGTGGTGTAGGTGGCGGCGCGCTAGGTGGCGGTAGGTGGTGTAGGTGGCGGCGCGCTAGGTGGTGTAGGTGGCGGCGCGCTAGGTGGTGTAGGTGGCGGCGCGCTAGATGGCGGTAGGTGGTGTAGGTGGCGGCGCGCTAGGTGGCGGTAGGTGGTGTAGGTGGCGGCGCGCTAGGTGGTGTAGGTGGCGGCGCGCTAGGTGGCGGTAGGTGGTGTAGGTGGCGGCGCGCTAGGTGGCGGTATGTGGTGTAGGTGGCGGTATGTGGTGTAGGTGGCGGCGCGCTAGGTGGCGGTAGGTGGTGTAGGTGGCGGCGCGCTAGGGGGCGGTAGGTGGCGGCGCGCTTGGTGGCTGTAGGTGGTGTAGGTGGCGGCGCGCTAGGTGGCAGTAGGTGGTGTAGGTGGCGGCGCGCTAGGTGGCAGTAGGTGGTGTAGGTGGCGGCGCGCTAGGTGGCGGTAGGTGGTGCAGGTGGCGGCGCGCTAGGTGGCAGTAGGTGGTGTAGGTGGCGGCGCGCTAGGTGGCGGTAGGTGGTGTAGGTGGCGGCGCGCTAGGTGGCGGTAGGTGGTGTAGGTGGCGGCGCGCTAGGTGGCAGTAGGTGGTGTAGGTGGCGGCGCGCTAGGTGGCGGTAGGTGGTGCAGGTGGCGGCGCGCTAGGTGGCAGTAGGTGGTGTAGGTGGCGGCGCGCTAGGTGGCGGTAGGTGGTGTAGGTGGCGGCGCGCTAGGTGGCGGTAGGTGGTGTAGGTGGCGGTGCGCTAGGTGGCGGTGCGCTAGGTGGCGGTAGGTGGCGGCGCGCTAGGTGGCGGTAGGTGGCGGCGCGCTAGGTGGCAGTAGGTGGTGTAGGTGGCGGCGCGCTAGGTGGCGGTAGGTGGTGCAGGTGGCGGCGCGCTAGGTGGCAGTAGGTGGTGTAGGTGGCGGCGCGCTAGGTGGCGGTAGGTGGTGTAGGTGGTGGCGCGCTAGGTGGCGGTAGGTGGTGTAGGTGGCGGCGCGCTAGGTGGCGGTAGGTGGCGGCGCGCTAGGTGGCGGTAGGTGGCGGCGCGCTAGGTGGTGTAGGTGGCGGCGCGCTAGGTGGTGTAGGTGGCGGCGCGCTAGGTAGCGGTAGGTGGTGTAGGTGGCGGCGCGGTAGGTGGTGTAGGTGGCGGCGCGCTAGGTGGCGGCGCGCTAGGTGGCGGCGCGCTAGGTGGCGGTAGGTGGTGTAGGTGGCGGTAGGTGGTGTAGGTGGCGGCGCGCTAGGTGGCGGTGGGTGGTGTAGGTGGCGGCGCGCTAGGTGGCAGTAGGTGGTGTAGGTGGCGGCGCGCTAGGTGGCGGTAGGTGGTGTAGGTGGCGGCGCGCTAGGTGGCGGTAGGTGGTGTAGGTGGCGGCGCGCTAGGTGGCGGTAGGTGGTGTAGGTGGCGGCGCGCTAGGTGGCAGTAGGTGGTGTAGGTGGCGGCGCGCTAGGTGGCGGTAGGTGGTGTAGGTGGCGGCGCGCTAGGTGGCGGTAGGTGGTGTAGGTGGCGGCGCGCTAGGTGGCGGTAGGTGGTGTAGGTGGCGGCGCGCTAGGTGGCCGTAGGTGGTGTAGGTGGCGGCGCGCTAGGTGGCGGTAGGTGGTGTAGGTGGCGGCGCGCTAGGTGGCGGTAGGTGGTGTAGGTTGCGGTGCGCTAGGTGGCGGTAGGTGGTGTAGGTGGCGGCGCGCTAGGTGGTGGTAGGTGGTGTAGGTGGCGGCGCGCTAGGTGGCAGTAGGTGGTGTAGGTGGCGGCGCGCTAGGTGGCAGTAGGTGGTGTAGGTGGCGGCGCGCTAGGTGGCGGTAGGTGGTGTAGGTGGCGGCGCGCTAGGTGGTGTAGGTGGCGGCGCGCTAGGTGGTGTAGGTGGCGGCGCGCTAGGTGGCGGTAGGTGGTGTAGGTGGCGGCGCGCTAGGTGGTGGTAGGTGGTGTAGGTGGCGGCGCGCTAGGTGGCGGGGGGTGGTGTAGGTGGCGGCGCGCTAGGTGGTGGTAGGTGGTGTAGGTGGCGGCGCGCTAGGTGGTGGTAGGTGGTGTTGGTGGCGGCGCGCTAGGTGGTGGTAGGTGGTGTAGGTGGCGGCGCGCTAGGTGGCGGTAGGTGGTGTAGGTGGCGGCGCGCTAGGTGGTGGTAGGTGGTGTAGGTGGCGGCGCGCTAGGTGGCGGTAGGTGGTGTTGGTGGCGGCGCGCTAGGTGGCGGTAGGTGGTGTAGGTGGCGGCGCGCTAGGTGGCGGGGGGTAGGCTGTGGCAGCCTACCCCCTCCGAAGCAAGCGTAGTACTCCCAACACTTTGGCGCCAAAACACTGACTTGAGATTTCCACGAATTTCTATGAGAAAACTGCCCCCTGAACACTTGGCACGAATTTCCCCGTTCCCCTCGACTGCTACAAAGCACTAGCAGGAATTAGAACGTCTATAATCACTGGAGTGGGGACCCACGAGTCTGTTGCTCCTCGTATGCAAATTACCCACGAGCCAAGATTTCTCTCACTCGTTCCCTATCTATCTACCCCTCAACGAGGATTCCAGCTGGATTCTGTCTGTGCAGCTGGCGGTCTTGGTGGGGGCGGCAGTGGGGGAGCTGAGACGACAGTCATCACGACGTCGTCTTACCCAATTTGGCCGAATGGGCAAGAGAGAGACGTCAGGCTGGGGTGGTGACTGGAGCAGAATGATGTCTTGGGGCAGGAACACCGGCTTCTCGGGCTCTGCCTCAAAAGAACCAATCAAAGGGAGGCACACAGCGGCTTACTCCTCTCAACCAATCAGAGACGGTGTACCATGGCCCTAGGGCACTCCAAAATGGCCGACCAACATGGCGGCTCAAGATGGACGCCTGCCGTTGCCATGACGACAATGCTGGAGCTAGCGGGAGGCCCACGCTCGCCCACGCTGTCCCAGGCCTCCCAAGATTCCCGCGGAAATCTTGAGTCCCTCAAAGCTTACAGTGAAAAGATGCTATTGTTATATCTCTGTCTACAGACGTGCTACCCCGGCCAGGGTAACATTTCTGGAATGCTGATGACTGGGGCTCTCCCATGAGCCCAAACACAAGATGTTTCGGGTAATGGTTACCAAACTTAGGTCCGCGTACTTAACAAGTGCACTTAGCAAGTGTACTGGACTCCACAGGCATAAGAGCACTATTGTAAGTGAGCTGGTGAACCATCCCCTCACACCACTCTCATGCCAACCATCTCCACCTCCAGTACCATTATCATCCCACCCATCACCACTCTCACCCCAGCTAACACCACCTCCAGTACCACTCTCATCCCAGCCATCACCACCTCCAGTACCACTCTCATCCCAACCATCACCACCTCCAGTACCACTCTCATCCCAACCATCACCACCTCCAGTACCACTCTCACCCCAACCATCACCACCTCCAGTACCATTATCATCCCAACCATCACCACCTCCAGTACCACTCTCATCCCAACCATCACCACCTCCAGTACCACTCTCATCCCAGCTAACACCACCTCCAGTACCACTCTCATCCCAGCTAACACCACTTCCAGTACCACTCTCATCCCACCCATCACCACTTCCAGTACCACTCTCACCCCAGCTAACACCACCTCCAGTACCACTCTCACCCCAGCTAACACCACCTCCAGTACCACTCTCATCCCAACCATCACCACTTCCAGTACCACTCTCACCCCAGCTAACACCACCTCCAGTACCACTCTCATCCCAGCTAACACCACCTCCAGTACCACTCTCATCCCAGCTAACATCACCTCCAGTACCACTCTTACCCCACCTAACACCACCTCCAGTACCACTCTCATCCCAGCTAACACCACCTCCAGTATCACTCTCATCCCAGCTAACACCACCTCCAGTACCACTCTCATCCCAGCTAACACCACCTCCAGTACCACTCTCATCCCAGCTAACACCACCTCCAGTACCACTCTCACCCCAGCTAACACCACCTCCAGTACCACTCTCATCCCAGCTAACGCCTTCTCCAGTACCACTCTCATCCCAGCTAACACCGCCTCCAGTACTACTCTCATCCCAACCATCACCACCTCCAGTACCATTCTCATCCCAACCATCACCACCTCCAGTACCACTCTCATCCCAACCATCACCACCTCCAGTACCACTCTCACCCCAACCATCACCACCTCCAGTACCATTCTCATCCCAGCTAATACCACCTCCAGTACCACTCTCATCCCAACCATCACCACCTCCAGTACCATTCTCATCCCAACCATCACCACCTCCAGTACCACTCTCACCCCAACCATCACCACCTCCAGTACCATTCTCATCCCAACCATCACCACCTCCAGTTCAGCTCTCATCCCAACCATCACCACCTCCAGTACCACTCTCATCCCAACCATCACCACCTCCAGTACCACTCTCACCCCAACCATCACCACCTCCAGTACCATTCTCATCCCAGCTAACACCACCTCCAGTACCACTCTCATCCCAACCATCACCACCTCCAGTACCACTCTCATCCCAACCATCACCACCTCCAGTACCACTCTCACCCCAACCATCACCACCTCCAGTACCACTCTCATCCCAACCATCACCACCTCCAGTACCACTCTCACCCCAACCATCACCACCTCCAGTACCACTCTCATCCCAACCATCACCACCTCCAGTTCAACTCTCATCCCAACCATCACCACCTCCAGTACCACTCTCATCCCAACCATCACCACCTCCAGTACCACTCTCATCCCAACCATCACCACCTCCAGTACCACTCTCATCCCAACCATCAACACCTCCAGTACCACTCTCATCCCAGCTAACACCACCTCCAGTACCACTCTCATCCCAACCATCACCACCTCCAGTACCACTCTCACCCCAACCATCACCACCTCCAGTACCACTCTCATCCCAACCATCACCACCTCCAGTACCACTCTCATCCCAACCATCACCACCTCCAGTACCACTCTCATCCCAACCATCAACACCTCCAGTACCACTCTCATCCCAGCTAACACCACCTCCAGTACCACTCTCACCCCAGCTAACACCACCTCCAGTACCACTCTCACCCCAACCATCACCACCTCCAGTACCACTATCATCCCAACCATCACCACCTCCAGTACCACTCTCACCCCAACCATCACCACCTCCAGTACCACTCTCATCCCAACCATCACCACCTCCAGTACCACTCTCATCCCAACCATCACCACCTCCAGTACCACTCTCATCCCAACCATCAACACCTCCAGTACCACTCTCATCCCAGCTAACACCACCTCCAGTACCACTCTCACCCCAACCATCACCACCTCCAGTACCACTATCATCCCAACCATCACCACCTCCAGTACCACTCTCATCCCAACCATCAACACCTCCAGTACCACTCTCATCCCAACCATCAACACCTCCAGTACCACTCTCATCCCAGCTAACACCACCTCCAGTACCACTCTCATCCCAACCATCACCACCTCCAGTACCACTCTCACCCCAACCATCACCACCTCCAGTACCACTATCATCCCAACCATCACCACCTCCAGTACCACTCTCACCCCAACCATCACCACCTCCAGTACCATTCTCATCCCAGCTAACACCACCTCCAGTACCACTCTCATCCCAACCATCACCACCTCCAGTACCACTCTCATCCCAACCATCACCACCTCCAGTACCACTCTCACCCCAACCATCACCACCTCCAGTACCACTCTCATCCCAACCATCACCACCTCCAGTACCACTCTCATCCCAACCATCACCACCTCCAGTACCACTATCATCCCAACCATCACCACCTCCAGTATCACTGTAACACCGTAAAGGTGTTTGGCTTAGTTTTGTTTAATATATACATATAGTTCATGAGTCACAGACAAGGATTTGACAGGCGCCATTCTGGCGGCCTGAATCTCACACCTCTAAGAGTTAATGACCCCAAGTGACCTGAGGTTAGATCACGCGAATTTCACCTTGCTTCTGCTAATCTTATAATTGGAGCCTGGTAGCCTTCAAACATGCCGACGTTTAAGGAGTGGCTTGGTAGAGTGTCTGAGGCTATCTACTTGTGGGCGGAGTTAGTTAATAGGTTCCCCAATATATACTCGGAGAGCAGAGCATAGAGAGGAATAGTAGACGAGCCAGCAGCGAGCAGAGAAAACGGCCTAGCCATAGAGGCTGTCAGCCGGCAGGGCGGGACAGTCTCTGTCAACTACAGCCCCCCCCCCCCTCTATCCAGCTATAGGTAGACACTTGGTGAGTTGAACATTAAGGTGACTTGGTCGTGTTTACATATGTTGTGTGATGATCAGGGGCAGTCAAGTTGTAGAGTTCTCAAATTCTTGGATGATGACTCACTTTGAATATTAATCTTTAACATTTTAATTGAATTGCTAAATTATGATACTTATCATGTGAAATATAATTATGATTTAAATTGGCTTTAACTGTGTTCCCTAGAGTTTTTGAGTTGAGGTGAGAAAGCCTCTGCGATTACTGGTTCATGATTTTAATGAGTACATGATACAGATGGAACAGACTAATAATGACCTTGATAACATCTTTTGAGAATTTTGTGATACAGACAAGTTCCATTCCTTGTCTTGTATGTAATGGTCTTGAATGGATGGTGGCAGCATTTCTTCTTCTACTATCTACTCTTCTACTATCTACTCTTCTACTTCTACTATCTACTCTTCTACTTCTACTATCTACTCTTCTACTTCTACTATCTACTCTTCTACTTCTACCTATCTACACCTCTTCCTCCACCCCTCTCCAGACTCTCACTTTCAACTAATGACCCTCCTCGCTCCTCCCACCTCTCTCACCCCAAACTCTCACTAATTACTTCACTATTCATTTCTTACCTTTCGTTTTCTCTTAAACGTTTGTGGCAGTGAAATGTGTTCTAGAGTTCTCTCTAGAGTTTCGGGTAGCTGATCAAGTTACTGCGCCTTGTAGTCTTAGCACCTAGGTAGTCAAATACCTAAGTTACAAGGTGTTGAACGAGAGAGGTTGCCTTAGGAACTCTGGGAGTGCTCTAGAATAGTTAGCTAACTGGGGACGGGATAACGGACTAGAGAGAGCTGTTTCCCCCGGCCTCGTTAGTTAACTGGGGGGTGGAATAATGGACAAGATAGAGCTATTTCCCCCACCCCCGTTACACCACTCTCATCCCAACCATCACCACCTCCAGTACCACTCTCATCCCAACCATCACCACCTCCAGTACCACTCTCATCCCAACCATCACCACCTCCAGTACCACTCTCATCCCAACTATCACCACCTCCAGTACCACTCTCATCCCAACCATCACCACCTCCAGTACCACTCTCATCCCAACCATCACCACCTCCAGTACCACTCTCATCCCAACCATCACCACCTCCAGTACCACTCTCATCCCAACTATCACCACCTCCAGTACCACTCTCATCCCAACCATCACCACCTCCAGTACCACTCTCATCCCAACCATCACCACCTCCAATACCACTCTCATCCCAACCATCACCACCTCCAGTACCACTCTCATCCCAACCATCACCACCTCCAGTACCACTCTCATCCCAACTATCACCACCTCCAGTACCACTCTCATCCCAACCATCACCACCTCCAGTACCACTCTCATCCCAACCATCACCACCTCCAGTACCACCCTCATCCCAACCATCACCACCTCCAGTACCACTCTCACTCCAGCTAACACCACCTCCAGTACCACTCTCATCCCAACCATCACCACCTCCAGTACCACTCTCAACCCAACCATCACCACCTCCAGTACCACTCTCACCCCAGCTAACACCACCTCCAGTACCACTCTCATCCCAACCATCACTACCTCCAGTACCACTCTCATCCCAACCATCACTACCTCCAGTACCACTCTCATCCCAACCATCACCACCTCCAGTACCACTCTCATCCCAACCATCACCACCTCCAGTACCACTCTCATCCCAACCCTCACCACCTCCAGTACCACTCTCATCCCAACCATCACCACCTCCAGTACCACTCTCATCCCAACTATCACCACCTCCAGTACCACTCTCACCCCAACCATCACCACCTCCAGTACCACTCTCATCCCAACCATCACCACCTCCAGTACCACTCTCACCCCAACCATCACCACCTCCAGTACCACTCTCATCCCAACCATCACCACCTCCAGTACCACTCTCAACCAAACCATCACCACCTCCAGTACCACTCTCACCCCAGCTAACACCACCTACAGTACCACTCTCACCCCAGCTAACACCACCTCCAGTACCACTCTCATCCCAGCTAACACCACCTCCAGTTCCACTCTCATCCCAACCATCTCCACCTCCAGTACCACTCTCATCCCAGCTAACACCACCTCCAGTACCACTCTCATCCCAGCTAACACCACCTCCAGTACCACTCTCATCCCAGCTAACACCACCTCCAGTACCACTCTCATCCCAACCATCACCACCTCCAGTACCACTCTCATCCCAACCATCACCACCTCCAGTACCACTCTCATCCCAGCTAACACCACCTACAGTACCACTCTCATCCCAACCATCACTACCTCCAGTACCACTCTCATCCCAACCATCACCACCTCCAGTACCACTCTCATCCCAACCATCACCACCTCCAGTACCACTCTCATCCCAACCACCACCACCTCCAGCACCACTCTCATCCCAGCTAACACCACCTCCAGTACCACTCTCATCCCAGCTAACACCACCTCCAGTACCACTCTCATCCCAACCATCACCACCTCCAGTACCACTCTCATCCCAGCTAACACCACCTCCAGTACCACTCTCATCCCAACCATCACCACCTCCAGTACCACTCTCATCCCAACCATCACCACCTCCAGTACCACTCTCATCCCAACCATCACCACCTCCTGTACCACTCTCATCCCAGCTAACACCACCTCCAGTACCACTCTCACCCCAGCTAACACCACCTCCAGTACCACTCTCACCCCAGCTAACACCACCTCCAGTACCACTCTCATCCCAACCATCACTACCTCCAGTACCACTCTCACCCCAACCATCACCACCTCCAGTACCACTCTCATCCCAACCATCACCACCTCCAGTACCACTCTCACCCCAACCATCACCACCTCCAGTACCACTCTCATCCCAACCATCACCACCTCCAGTACCACTCTCACCCCAACCATCACCACCTCCAGTACCACTCTCAACCCAACCATCACCACCTCCAGTATCACTCTCACCCCAGCTAACACCACCTCCAGTACCACTCTCACCCCAGCTAACACCACCTCCAGTACCACTCTCACCCCAGCTAACACCACCTCCAGTACCACTATCATCCCAACCATCACCACCTCCAGTACCACTCTCACCCCAGCTAACACCACCTCCAGTACCACTCTCATCCCAACCATCACCACCTCCAGTACCACTCTCATCCCAGCTAACACCACCTCCAGTACCACTCTCATCCCAACCATCACCACCTCCAGTACCACTCTCACCCCAGCCATCACCACCTCCAGTACCACTCTCATCCCAACCATCACCACCTCCAGTACCACTCTCATCCCAGCTAACACCACATCCAGTACCACTCTCATCCCAACCATCACTACCACCAGTACCACTCTCATCCCAGCTAACACCACCTCCAGTACCACTCTCATCCCAACCATCACCACCTCCAGTACCACTCTCATCCCAGCTAACACCACCTCCAGTACCACTCTCATCCCAGCCAACACCACCTCCAGTACCACTCTCATCCCAACCATCACCACCTCCAGTACCACTCTCATCCCAACCATCACCACCTCTAGTACCACTCTCATCTCAACCATCACCACCTCCAGTACCACTCTCATCCCAACCATCACCACCTCCAGTACCACTCTCATCCCAGCTAATACCACCTCCAGTACCACTCTCACCCCAGCTAACACCACCTCCAGTACCACTCTCACCCCAGCTAACACCACCTCCAGTACCACTCTCATCCCAACCATCACTACCTCCAGTACCACTCTCACCCCAACCATCACCACCTCCAGTACCACTCTCATCCCAACCATCACCACCTCCAGTACCACTCTCACCCCAACCATCACCACCTCCAGTACCACTCTCATCCCAACCATCACCACCTCCAGTACCACTCTCAACCCAACCATCACCACCTCCAGTATCACTCTCACCCCAGCTAACACCACCTCCAGTACCACTCTCACCCCAGCTAACACCACCTCCAGTACCACTCTCACCCCAGCTAACACCACCTCCAGTACCACTATCATCCCAACCATCACCACCTCCAGTACCACTCTCACCCCAGCTAACACCACCTCCAGTACCACTCTCATCCCAACCATCACCACCTCCAGTACCACTCTCATCCCAGCTAACACCACCTCCAGTACCACTCTCATCCCAACCATCACCACCTCCAGTACCACTCTCACCCCAGCCATCACCACCTCCAGTACCACTCTCATCCCAACCATCACCACCTCCAGTACCACTCTCACCCCAGCCATCACCACCTCCAGTACCACTCTCATCCCAACCATCACTACCCCCAGTACCACTCTCATCCCAGCTAACACCACCTCCAGTACCACCCTCATCCCAACCATCACCACCTCCAGTACCACTCTCATCCCAGCTAACACCACCTCCAGTACCACTCTCATCCCAGCCAACACCACCTCCAGTACCACTCTCATCCCAACCATCACCACCTCCAGTACCACTCTCATCCCAACCATCACCACCTCTAGTACCACTCTCATCCCAACCATCACCACCTCCAGTACCACTCACATCCCAACCATCACCACCTCCAGTACCACTCTCATCCCAGCTAACACCACCTCCAGTACCACTCTCATCCCAGCTAACACCACCTCCAGTACCACTCTCATCCCAGCTAACACCACCTCCAGTACCACTCTCATCCCAGCTAACACCACCTCCAGTACCACTCTCATCCCAACCTTCACCACCTCCAGTACCACTCTCACCCCAACCATCACCACCTCCAGTACCACTCTCATCCCAGCTAACACCACCTCCAGTACCACGCTCACCCCAACCATCACCACCTCCAGTACCACTCTCACCCCAACCATCACCACCTCCAGTACCACTCTCACCCCAACCATCACCACATCCAGTACCACTCTCATCCCAACCATCACCACCTCCAGTACCATTGTGGGGTTTTACTTTTCATGACTACAATTGCGTGCAAGGTCACACATGTGTATATGGCAGACGCTTCACGAAGCTGTCGGAACCCATCAGATACGAGGGCGAGCGTACAAGGTCTGAGAGCACGGTCGAGTAAGAGTCCTTGTTGGTCTCCTCTCAGACTGCCTTCACCGGGTCCTGATCCACACTGGTCGTGGGAATCTCCTCAATGTAATTACATCAATTTAAGGGACTCCTGGGGTCCTCATCACATTTATAGTTTAGTGACTAATAGGCAACTCGGTGTTGAAGACACCTGGGGCTGAAAGTTTAAGTAAGAGTAAAGTATTTAGCAGTATTTGGAAGTGGTTCAACGGAAACACCGCATTATCCTTAATAGTAGTTTATTTACACTTAACCACTAATAAAATGGTGCTTGATTTACCTTAGATTGACCTCAGTAAGGATATTATCACTCGTGGACAAAAACCTAACTTAACATGATTGACAGCCAATAACTAACACGGCGTACCTAACATGCCGGTGTGCAAAGGGTCACAGGAGTCCCAAACAGAATACTCGGCCAATAATCATGCACAATAAATCAACAACTAAATGTGTGGTGTATGTGAAGGTCACATTCACTGACGAGTGTTATGTCGTGACACCACACAGATATACATGCATACAACGTCGGGTGTCTTGTCTGACACATATACCTGTGTCAGGTGTTTAGAAGGTGAGTTGACTACTGGTTGACCAGTGGTTCACCACTGACTGACCACTGGTTGACCACTGACTGACCACTGGTTGACCAGTGGTTCACCACCGACTGACCACTGGTTCACCACTGTTTCACCACTGACTGACCACTGGTTCACCACTGGTTCACCACTGACTGACCACTGGTTGGCCACTGGTTCATCACTGACTGACCACTGGTTGACCACTGTTTCACCACTGACTGACCACTGGTTCACCACTGGTTGACCACAGGTTCGCCACTGGTTCATCACTGGTTCACCACCTGTTGACAACTGGTTCACCACTGGTTGACCACTGGTTGACCACTGGTTCATCACTGGTTCACCACAGGTTCACCACTGGTTCACCACTGGTTCACCACTGGTTCACCACAGGTTCACCACTGGTTCACCACAGACGTAATTCTTTTTATGTGGGCTTCAAGAGGCAGGTTTGGTGTGATATCAACCCCTAGATCATTCTTTCTGTCTGTTTCATGAAGTACCTCATCTCCCATTCTGTATCCTGTGTCTGGCCTTCTGTTTCCGCCGCCTAGTTTCATTACTTTGCATTTACTTGGGTTGAACATGAGCAGCCATTTGTTGTACCATTCATTCAATCTGTCCAGGTCATCTTGTAGCCTACTATCCTCCTCTGTCATCAGCAAACATTGAGAGAAACGAGTCTATACCCTCCGGGAGATCATTTACATATATCAGAAACAGTATAGGTCCAAGGACTGACCCCTGCGGGACTCCACTTGTGAGGTCTCGCCAATCTGAGACCTCACCTCTCACAGTGACTCGTTGTCTTCTGTTGCTTAGGCACTCCCTTATCCAATGGAGTATTTTCCCTTTCACTCCAGCCTGCATCTCCAGCTTTATCACTAGCCTCTTGTGTGGTACTGTATCAAAGGCTTTCTGGCAATCCAAAAATATGCAGTCCGCCCATCCCTCTCTTTCTTGCCTGATCTTTGTTGCCTGGCCGTAGAATTCAATTAACCGTGTGAGGCAGGACTTACCATCCCTGAACCCATGTTCATGCTGTGATACAAAGTTCCTTCGCTCCAGATGTTCCACTAGCTTTCTTCACACAATCTTCTCCATCAGCTTGCATGGTATGCAGGTTAGGGACACTGGCCTGTAGTTCAGTACCTCCTGTCTATCCCCTTTCCTATATATCGGGACCACATTAGCTACTTTCCAAATTTCTGGCAGTTCCCTGTTGCCAGTGATTTGTTATACACTATGGAGAGGGTAAGCACAGTGCTTCTGCTCCTTCCTTAAGTATCCAAGGGGAAATTCCATCTGGGCCTATAGTCTTTGTCACATCCAACTCTAGTAACAACTTCCTTACTTCCTCACTGGTAATCTCAAATTCTTCCAGTGGTTCCTGGTTAACAATTCCCTCTCTTATCTCTGGAATTTCTCCTTGTTTTAAGGTGAAGACCTCCTGGAATTTTTTATTCAGTTCCTCACACACATCCTTATCGTTTGTAGTGAATCTTTGTGCCCCATCCTTAATTTCATTACCTGTTCCTTTACTGTTGTTTATCTCCTGATGTGGCTGTGCAGCAATTTAGGTTAAGACTTTACCTTGCTCGCGATGTCATTTTCGTATTGTCTTTCTGCCTCTCTTCTCATCCTGACATATTCATTCCTGACCCCCTGGTATCTTTCTCTGCTCTCAAGTGTCCTGCTATTCCTATAGTTTCTCCATGCCCTTTTACTTTGCTGCTTAGCTAGCCTACATCTCTGATTAAACCATGGGTTTCTCGTCTTCATTTCGTTGTCTTCCTTTTGGACTGGGACATACTTGTTTGCTGCCTCCTTGCATTTCTGCGTGACGTAGCCCATCATGTCTTGGGCCATCTTTCCCCTGAGCTCTGTATCCCATGTTATATCTGTTAGGAGTCTTCTTATCTCCTCATAGTTACCCTTTCGGAATGCCAGCCATTTGTTTTCAGTACCCCTCCTCGAGTGTATGTGTGTGTGTTTACTAGTTGTGTTTTTTGCGGGGGTTGAGCTTTGCTCTTTCGGCCCGCCTCTCAACTGTCAATCAACTGTCTACTAACTACTTATTTTTTTTTCACACCACACACACACACACCCCAGGAAGCAGCCCGTGACAGCTGACTAACTCCCAGGTACCTATTTACTGCTAGGTAACAGGGGCACTTAGGGTGAAAGAAACTTTGCCCATTTGTTTCTGCCTCGTGCGGGAATCGAACCCTCGCCACAGAATTACGAGTCCTGCGCGCTATCCACCAGGCTACGAGGCCCCTATATATGTGTGTGTGTGTGTGTGTGTGTGTGTGTGTGTGTGTGTGTGTGCGCGCGCGCGCGCGCGATTAGTATGAGCATGTGTGATGAGAGCGAGAGTAGGTGAGTAGATGAGCGTTGATGACCTTTGACCCTCATCCCTAGGCCTAACTATACATTTCATTCAAATTCCTGACAATCTCGTCACCCTTCATTCTTTTCCTGGGTGTTGCATGTTACGTTTTCAAATCAAAGTGTTACTCTTCCCATAAGTTAACCTCGGTAGTACATCGTAGTTCAATAAATTAGTAAGTTGTACAACAGATACTTACTCCTATTATTAACAATATTTTACTAAGTCATCTTACTGCGAAATAACTAAGTTATCTTTTCGTTTACTCTAACAAAATCATTCAAACAAATCTATATGACTTTACGTCAAACTTTAAGTCAACTGTGACCATGTATTAGTTCAACATTATTTTTGTGTTTTATGAGTTACAAATCTTACCAACTCAATCTTTCAGGATCTTTACTGTTTTACATAGTATCAAAGAACTGAAGAAATCTTTCTCTAGTCTACTTCATCCTACAACTGTTTCGTATCATAACAACTACCGCTGGTCTTTACGCATCACGCGAACACTAAATACTTATAGGCATCTTTGTGTTTATGTCTTATAATGTTACCAAGTTTATTGATCTGTACACAGAGAATAAACTACACCAACGTGAAGTATCAGCGAGATACCTTCTTCTTTCTATTGTTCTGTATCTTCCATCATTGCTATTTAAGCTTTAAAGATTGACTGTTTGTACTCCATGTTAAGTGTGGATTTTACGTTAGTTGGAGTAGTTCAAATATTTGCTAACTATTTCTGAGTGAGCGTGAGAGAAGTGTGGGAGAGCGTGTGTGCCACTCATCTAGGTGAACTTACCTATCTGTACTTTACAAACAATTTCTTAGATCCAACATTAGATTCTCAGCTCCCTTACACTATGCTCTGGTAGCGCAACATAGATCAGTATCAGTAAAGTATACAACTCATCCCCGTTATTATTAACTAAGTTAGTATTTTTACTTTTATCAAAAAGTTTTTCAAACTCATCATAATTAAGATAAAGTTTTTACCAAGTCAATATTTTCCATATTATTATTTTTCCATATTTCCAATCGCCGTTCCTTTAATCTGTCTGTAGGTTTTCCCGTCGGAAGTCATGATGGTGTCCCTCATGACCTGTAGTATTGCCTCTTGTAGGAGCTCTTTGGTCGGGGGTCTTCAGACACCTGCCTCCTTAAGCTCGTGCTGGATCTTGGGTTTGTTTATCAAAAAAGTCGCTACTCTCGTTGTGGGTTACTTGGGTACAAGGATACTACATCAAGCGAAAATAGACATGTGGCAGAAGGTCATTATAGTTCCGCAGGCGTATAAGGAAGTGTGTAGTATCCTTCAGTCATTCCGGGAGAAGTTTCAATAGTGGTGTGAGTAGAGCTGAACACCTGAGGACAACAGGTTTTGTTGGTACTTGGCAGCCACTCACTACTGGCCGGCCTGGCCATGAGCCAGTTGCTTCTAACCTTTCTTTAAAGATATTCGCGAGGATGTATAGAGCCGAGACTTTCGACGGGAAGTTAAGAAAAATATCTCTTATCTCCGCTTAGAGTAGACCTCCCTGGCGTCCCGTCCATGAGTCTTCATTTCTGTAGGACTTTACGACCAAGGGTCTTACTCCTGATCTGTGCATTCTTAAGGGCCACGGACTGGTTCTGGACTGGCTGGTATGTGCCCCTGTCCAACAGTTGCCGTATCATTTCCTTCCTGTAATTCTCTGTTTTTCATATTACAACCATTGCTCCTTTGTCCGCTGGTTTGATGACTATGTCAGCCCTGTTTTGCAGGTTCTTTAGGGCGGCTTTTTCCTCTACTGTCATATTTGGATTGTGTCTCTCTTGGACAGCTGAGAGCAGGTTGGTCCTCACTTCCTCTATCTTTGGGTGCAGGCCAAGCACACACACCTGCACACATTCTGGATGTGCAGGTGGGTTTTTTGGGTGCACATACCTGTAGGAAAGTGAAAGAGCATGTTAGTATTGTGTTTTGGTAAACCTAGCAGGTTTGCCTTAAGTTCTCTCGTCACTTTCAACCATGAGACATTAATTTTGGCTTCTAAATCGTTGAGAGAGTCGTTTATTGCTGTTTGCCGTGCTCATCGTGTTGGTGTTCTGCGACAAAGGAAAGTCCTTTTCTGAGCACTAATCTTTCTTGGGGCGTCAGGTCAACTTCTGAGACAATTGCATGGGCTAGTTCCTGTTTTGTCCATCGCCGTCTCGGCAGGTCGTCCTACCGCCGGGTCGTCTCCTCTTGGCGGCTGGTTACTATCTCTGGGGTTGGTACTCCGTCCTCCTCCAACGTCGTCTGGGCGCCAGTGGTCCTCTGGATCGTCTAAGTTTCTCTTCCTACTCCAATCTCTGTTTTTGGATCTGAAAAAAAAGGTTTACGATGTTGGTCCCTGTTACCTTCTCTGTTGTTGTCACTATTCCTTCCCCTGGTTCTCCAGGGGTCTCTCTCAGTCTGTTGTTGTCACTATTACTTCCCCTGGTTCTCCAGGGGTCTCTCTCAGTCTGTTGTTGTCACTATTCCTCCCCTGGTTCTCCAGGGGTCTCTCTCAGTCTGTTGTTGTCACTATTCCTTCCCCTGGTTCTCCAGGGGTCTCTCTCAGTCTTGTCGGAAAATCCGACACCATTTAATATCATACAGATAATAGCTGTATTACCAACAAGTTACCCATAGAAAACGTAACTTGTAGTGGAATTACCGTCTAAAGAAAACGGGATATCATCACCACATACTATTATAATTCACCAGCTATTCTGCTGGGAATTATTCTTAAATACATAAGTCTTTGGACTTTACCATCATAAAAACATCTTATATAAATTAACTTAATTATCAATATTAAAGTAGAGTAAATGTGACCCTTCTATCACGTTCTGAAATCTGGACAATGTAAGCCAGGCGTCAGAGTGAGGAAGGAGGGCAGCCATTGTTGTTTATTGAGACCAGAGGCTCACACGGGAGCAAATTCGGCTCCTGTTAAATTTACTTGGACGTAGTGTTATGGAACCCAAAGGTGTACCATTGTCAACACGCTGTCTACAAATACAAGTTAAGTGTCTATCCGAAACCCGTTTATCATTCATTTATGGCCATTAATGTCAGGATATAGGGTTAGCCGGTTAGAACGCGAAATCGCCTCATACTAAAGGTAATTAAGCCAGGTCTTTCATGTTCCATGTACTGTATACAGTTTTCTCTGAAATACTTGTCATATATAGGTTTCTGGCTTCACAGCTAGCGCACTTTTGACAGGTCAAGACGAGGATGCAAGATTATGTGCACCAGTTACTGGGTGATAGAAGCTACCTCAAAGAGGATAATTTGGTGTCTACACCCTAGTTATACCTGGTGGACTAACCTGCTGTACTATAAGATAAGGAACCTCTTCAATGTATGTAGTCTATTCTTGTAGTTTGATTGGCTGCATATATATAAACTATTAAACCCCCCCTAATGTGTAGAGGATCGATTTGTGAGATTAAGAGATTATTGCAGAAATACAGTCCACTTATCATTATACAAATTGCTATCGAAGTATATAAATTAACGTAAATATAAATTCTATATATATTCATATAAATTAAATAAATATAAATCTCACAGGTCGGTTCCCACATTATTTGGTCATCTTCGAACCGGATGACGGATTATTCGGTCCTATGAACCCACATTTGGTCATCTTAGTACCGGATGAACCAGTTAACCAGTGGATTCATTAAATATTCTAGTGCAGTGTTATTTAAACAAAGCCAGCAGTCAAGACGGCAGCGTAGCCTCGAGGGAGCTCAGGAGCCTCCCTCAGCCCAGTTCAGCTTCGTCAGCGGTTTCATGCACACCCACAGATATTTGGTGGCGTGTTATTTCGTGAAATGACAGCGCTAATATAGAATCCAGCCAAATTAGTGACTGTGTCTTCGCGAGATTGTTCACGGATTTCGTGGTGTTACATTTCGCGAGAGATTATCTACGAATTTTGTGGACTTTATTTCGCGAGGTCACTAATAATATTTAATACTTCTAGATAATATTAGAAGTTTCATAGAGGCTAATTAAGAGGCTATTATCAATAATTGTGTATATTATTTCTCCAAAATAGAGAATTATTTAATATAAATTGCACTAGTGATCACAGTATAATATTTACTAATTGCCAACCCACAACAGGGTAGGATATTACCACTGACTAGTTGAACTATTATCGTTCATCCTAGTCCCATTATTACCATAGTCAGTTGTACTATATTGAATAACCTAACACCATTAATGAATGGTCCAGACCCTATTTTGGGTGTAATTTTTATCAACTCGAATTGAGTTGTATATATAATAAATTACTTATGATCATTACACCTTTGAGTGATTAATTAGTGTCTCTACCATCCTAGGGTGATATAGAAGAGCTAACCTAAAGGTACTTCCAGTGACACTGGTTTATCACTCAAATCATTAGTGTGTATGATTGTATATATATAATGTGTATTAATTTTAAGTGCTAACCTCTAGTAGAGGTAGGATTATTGCCTAGTGAGTGCAGAATTTAACCCTAGGCTACCATCAGTGCTTGTTCAGTATTATGAGCAGCCCAAATACAAGCCCCACAAGGCTTCACCAACTAGCCAGGATGGATAATGCAGGGAGAATGAAAAGAACCCTTGCAGGTCTTAAAGGCCACTTAACAAGACAGATCAAGAAATGTGAAGATTTGTCACAACAATCTCAAGTTGATTATGCTGACCTGGAAAGCTATTATCAAGCAGCTGCAGGTAAATTTGAGCAAATCAAATGCCAAATGGCTGTCCTTGTGGGGACAGACTACTACCATCAATTCATTGGTAGCCCTACTAAATATCAGGGCATAACCATGTTAAACTCTGCAGGAGGTAAATTACTCTCAGGCCCAGTATCAAGCCTGAGGAGACCTATGCCTGCAGATAAACAATACCAGTAGAAACCTAAATTTGTCAGCTGATTATATTTCTCCAGTAGCATTATACTAAGGAGATTACAGCTGACTATAGTAACAGAGGTTGATGTTAGTATCATCATTTAAAGCTGGAGATGAGTTCATGAGGCCTCAGTGGCAAATCAGTGAACAGTAGCCTAAAACAGCTACAAGTCACTGCGACCAATGTCACTGAACCCACTGCAGTCTCAGAACCATACTTTACTTTAATGATGAGCTATTCAATCTTCTGAATCAATTAACTAAATTAAACCCTAATAAATCTGATGACTGATTTGATACATTTATTATTTAATCAAGATGTATTCCATGGGCCTCAGTGTTTATATATCAGTGACCAGTTACCTGAACAAACTTCAAGTTATATCTAATGTCACTGATCTCACTGCAGTCCCTGAATCATACTTGACTGTAGTACTTGATCACATCCAGTCTTCTGGGTTAAATAATATGTAATAAGGCTTGAATATTAGCCTTTCAAGAGTTGACAGGGAAATGAAATTGCATTAGACTTCTAACCCCTGCAACTCTAGTATGGGACATCCGTCCTGTACGAACAGACACACAAATGTGTGATTACTAACTACTAACATCAAATTAATGTAATAATTCGATGGAGGAGTATCGGTGTTCGTCTGTTCTAATCAGGACTTCGACCCGTGAGCAGCCCCCTGGGGAATTATGTCGGAAAATCCGACACCATTTAATATCATACAGATAATAGCTGTATTACCAACAAGTTACCCATAGAAAACGTAACTTGTAGTGGAATTACCGTCTAAAGAAAACGGGATATCATCACCACATACTATTATAATTCACCAGCTATTCTGCTGGGAATTATTCTTAAATACATAAGTCTTTGGACTTTACCATCATAAAAACATCTTTTATAAATTAACTTAATTATCAATATTAAAGTAGAGTAAATGTGACCCTTCTATCACGTTCTGAAATCTGGACAATGTAAGCCAGGCGTCAGAGTGAGGAAGGAGGGCAGCCATTGTTGTTTATTGAGACCAGAGGCTCACACGGGAGCAAATTCGGCTCCTGTTAAATTTACTTGGACGTAGTGTTATGGAACCCAAAGGTGTACCATTGTCAACACGCTGTCTACAAATACAAGTTAAGTGTCTATCCGAAACCCGTTTATCATTCATTTATGGCCATTAATGTCAGGATATAGGGTTAGCCGGTTAGAACGCGAAATCGCCTCATACTAAAGGTAATTAAGCCAGGTCTTTCATGTTCCATGTACTGTATACAGTTTTCTCTGAAATACTTGTCATATATAGGTTTCTGGCTTCACAGCTAGCGCACTTTTGACAGGTCAAGACGAGGATGCAAGATTATGTGCACCAGTTACTGGGTGATAGAAGCTACCTCAAAGAGGATAATTTGGTGTCTACACCCTAGTTATACCTGGTGGACTAACCTGCTGTACTATAAGATAAGGAACCTCTTCAATGTATGTAGTCTATTCTTGTAGTTTGATTGGCTGCATATATATAAACTATTAAACCCCCCCTAATGTGTAGAGGATCGATTTGTGAGATTAAGAGATTATTGCAGAAATACAGTCCACTTATCATTATACAAATTGCTATCGAAGTATATAAATTAACGTAAATATAAATTCTATATATATTCATATAAATTAAATAAATATAAATCTCACAGGTCGGTTCCCACAAGTCTGTTGTTGTCACTATTCCTCCCCTGGTTCTCCAGGGGTCTCTCTCAGTCTGTTGTTGTCACTATTCCTTCCCCTGGTTCTCCAGGGGTCTCTCTCAGTCTGTTGTTGTCACTATTCCTTCCCCTGGTTCTCCAGGGGTCTCTCTCAGTCTGTTGTTGTCACTATTCCTCCCCTGGTTCTCCAGGGGTCTCTCTCAGTCTGTTGTTGTCACTATTCCTCCCCCTGGTTCTCCAGGGTTCTTTCTCAGTCTGTTGTTGTCACTATTCCTTCCCCAAGTTCTCCAGGGGTCTCTCTCAGTCTGTTGTTGTCACTATTCCTCCCCTGGTTCTCCAGGGTTCTCTCAGTCTGTTGTTGTCACTATTCCTCCCCCTGGTTCTCCAGGGGTCTCTCTCAGTCTGTTGTTGTCACTATTCCTTCCCCTGGTTCTCCAGGGGTCTCTCTCAGTCTGTTGTTGTCACTATTCCTCCCCTGGTTCTCCAGGGGTCTCTCTCAGTCTGTTGTTGTCACTATTCCTCCCCTGGTTCTCCATGGGTCTCTCTCAGTCTGTTGTTGTCACTATTCCTCCCCCTGGTTCTCCAGGGATGTCTTTCAGAATGTCGACTGTAGGGGCTGTTGTTGTCTGCTCCGCTGTTGGGGCTGTTGTTGTCTGCTCGGCTGTTGAGGCTGTTGTTGTCTGCTCGTCTGTTAAGGCTGTTGTTGTCTACAGGTCTGTTGGGTCTGTTGTTGTCTGCTGGTCTGTTGAGGCTGTTGTTGTCTGCTCGTCTGTTGAGGCCGTTGTTGTCTGCTCGTCTGTTGAGGCCGTTGTTGTCTGCTCGGCTGTTGGGGCTGTTGTTGTCTGCTCGGCTGTTGAGGCTGTTGTTGTCTGCTCGTCTGTTGAGGCTGTTGTTGTCTGCTGGTCTGTTGAGGCTGTTGTTGTCTGCTGGTCTGTTGAGGCTGTTGTTGTCTGCTCGGCTGTTGAGGCTGTTGTTGTCTGCTCGTCTGTTGGGTCCGTTGTTGTCTGCTGGTCTGTTGAGGCTTTTGCTGTCTGCTCGGCTGTTGGGTCTGTTGTTGTCTGCTCGGCTGTTGAGGCTGTTGTTGTCTGCTCGTCTGTTGAGGCTGTTGTTGTCTGCTGGTCTGTTGAGGCTGTTGTTGTCTGCTCGGCTGTTGAGGCTGTTGTTGTCTGTTGAGGCTGTTGTTGTCTGCTGGTCTGTTGGGGCTGTTGTTGTCTGCTCGTGTGTTGAGGCTGTTGTTGTCTGCTCGTCTGTTGAGGCTGTTGTTGTCTGCTCGTCTGTTGAGGCTGTTGTTGTCTGCTCGGCTGTTGAGGCTGTTGTTGTCTGCTCGGCTGTTGAGGCTGTTGTTGTCTGCTCGGCTGTTGAGGCTGTTGTTGTCTGCTCGGCTGTTGGGGCTGTTGTTGTCTGCTCGGCTGTTGGGGCTGTTGTTGTCTGCTCGGCTGTTGGGGCTGTTGTTGTCTGCTCGGCTGTTGAGGCTGTTGTTGTCTGCTCGGATGTTGAGGCTGTTGTTGTCTGCTCGGCTGTTGAGGCTGTTGTTGTCTGCTCGGCTGTTGAGGCTGTTGTTGTCTGCTCGGCTGTTAAGGCTGTTGTTGTCTGCTTGGCTGTTGAGGCTGTTGTTGTCTGCTGGTCTGTTGAGGCTTCTGTTGTCTGCTCGGCTGTTGCGGCTGTTGTTGTCTGCTCGGCTGTTGAGGCTGTTGTTGTCTGCTCGTCTGTTGGGGCTGGTCTGTTGAGGCTTCTGTTGGGGCTGGTCTGTTGAGGCTTCTGTTGTCTGCTCGGCTGTTGCGGCTGTTGTTGTCTGCTCGGCTGTTGAGGCTGTTGTTGTCTGCTCGTCTGTTGGGGCTGTTGTTGTCTGCTCGTCTGTTGGGGCTGTTGTTGTCTGCTCGGCTGTTGGGGCTGTTGTTGTCAGCTCGGCTGTTGAGGCCGTTGTTGTCTGCTCGGCTGTTGAGGCTGTTGTTGTCTGCTCGGCTGTTGAGGCTGTTGTTGTCTGCTGGTCTGTTGAGGCTGTTGTTGTCTGATCGGCTGTTGAGGCTGTTGTTGTCTGCTCGTCTGTTGAGGCTGTTGTTGTCTGCTCGGCTGTTGAGGCTGTTGTTGTCTGCTGGTCTGTTGAGGCTGTTGTTGTCTGCTGGTCTGTTGGGGCTGTTGTTGTCTGCTGGTCTGTTGGGGCTGTTGTTGTCTGCTCGGCTGTTGAGGCTGTTGTTGTCTGCTGGTCTGTTGAGGCTGTTGTTGTCTGCTCGGCTGTTGAGGCTGTTGTTGTCTGCTTGGCTGTTGAGGCTGTTGTTGTCTGCTCGGCTGTTGAGGCTGTTGTTGTCTGCTCGGCTGTTGTTGTCTGCTCGGCTTTTGAGGCTGTTGTTGTCTGCTCGGCTGTTGAGGCTGTTGTTATCTGCTCGGCTGTTGAGGAGGTTGTTGTCTGCTCGGCTGTTGAGGCTGTTGTTGTCTGCTCGGCTGTTGAGGCTGTTGTTGTCTGCTCGGCTGTTGAGGCTGTTGTTGTCTGCTCGGCTGTTGAGGCTGTTGTTGTCTGCTCGGCTGTTGGGGCTGTTGTTGTCTACTCGGCTGTTGGGGCTGTTGTTGTCTGCTCGGCTGTTGGGGCTGTTGTTGTCTGCTCGGCTGTTGAGACTGTTGTTGTCTGCTCGACTGTTGAGGCTGTTGTTGTGTGCTCGGCTGTTGAGGCTGTTGTTGTCTGCTCGGCTGTTGAGGCTGTTGTTGTCAGCTGGGCTGTTGTGGCTGTTGTTGTCTGCTCGGCTGTTGTTGTCTGCTCGGCTGTTGAGGCTGTTGTTGTCTGCTCGGCTGTTGAGGCTGTTGTTGTCTGCTCGGCTGTTGAGGCTGTTATTGTGTGCTCGGCTGTTGAGGCTGTTGTTGTCTGCTCGGCTGTTGAGGCTGTTGTTGTCTGCTGGGCTGTTGTGGCTGTTGTTGTCTGCTCGGTGGTTGAGGCTGTTGTTGTCTGCTCGGCTGTTGAGGCTGTTGTTGTCTGCTCGGATGTTGAGGCTGTTGTTGTCTGCTCGGCTGTTGAGGCTGTTGTTGTCTGCTCGGCTGTTGGGGCTGTTGTTGTCTGCTCGGCTGTTGAGGCTGTTGTTGTCTGCTCGGCTGTTGAGGCTGTTGTTGTCTGCTCGGCTGTTGAGGCTGTTGTTGTGTGCTCGGCTGTTGAGGCTGTTGTTGCCTGCTGGGCTGTTGTGGCTGTTGTTGTCTGCTCGGCTGTTGAGGCTGTTGTTGTCTGCTCGGCTGTTGGGGCTGTTGTTGTCTGCTCGGCTGTTGAGGCTGTTGTTGTCTGCTCGGCTGTTAAGGCTGTTGTTGTCTGCTCGGCTGTTGAGGCTGTTGTTGTCTGCTCGGCTGTTGAGGCTGTTGTTGTCTGCTCGGCTGTTGAGGCTGTTGTTGTCTGCTCGGCTGTTGGGGCTGTTGTTGTCTGCTCGGCTGTTGGGGCTGTTGTTGTCTGCTCGGCTGTTGAGGCTGTTGTTGTATGCTCGTCTGTTGAGGCTGTTGTTGTCTGCTGGGCTGTTGTGGCTGTTGTTGTCTGCTCGGCTGTTGGGGCTGTTGTTGTCTGCTCGGCTGTTGAGGCTGTTGTTGTCTGGTGGGCTGTTGTGGCTGTTGTTGTCTGCTCGGCTGCTGGAGCTGTTGTTGTCTGCTCGGCTGTTGAGGCTGTTGTTGTCTGCTCGGCTGTTGAGGCTGTTGTTGTCTGCTCGGCTGTTGAGGCTGTTGTTGTCTGCTGGGCTGTTGTGGCTGTTGTTGTCTGCTCGGCTGTTGAGGCTGTTGTTGTCTGCTCGGCTGTTGAGGCTGTTGTTGTCTGCTCGGCTGTTGACGCTGTTGTTGTCTGCTCGGCTGTTGAGGCTGTTGTTGTCTGCTCGTCTGTTGAGGCTGTTGTTGTCTGCTCGTCTGTTGAGGCTGTTGTTGTCTGCTCGGCTGTTGGGGCTGTTGTCTGCTCGGCTGTTGAGGCTGTTGTTGTCTGCTCGGCTGTTGAGGCTGTTGTTGTCTGCTCGGCTGTTGAGGCTGTTGTTGTCTGCTCGGCTGTTGAGGCTGTTGTTGTCTGCTCGGCTGTTGAGGCTGTTGTTGTGCGCTCGGCTGTTGAGGCTGTTGTTGTGTGCTCGGCTGTTGAGGCTGTTGTTGTCTGCTCGGCTGTTGAGGCTGTTGTTGTCTGCTGGGCTGTTGTGGCTGTTGTTGTCTGCTGGGCTGTTGTGGCTGTTGTTGTCTGCTCGGCTGTTGAGGCTGTTGTTGTCTGCTCGGCTGTTGAGGCTGTTGTTGTCTGCTCGGCTGTTAAGGCTGTTGTTGTCTGCTGGGCTGTTGTGGCTGTTGTTGTCTGCTCTGCTGTTGAGGCTGTTGTTGTCTGCTCGGCTGTTGAGGCTGTTGTTGTCTGCTCGGCTGTTGAGGCTGTTGTTGTCTGCTCGGCTGTTGAGGCTGTTGTTGTCTGCTCGGCTGTTGAGGCTGTTGTTGTCTGCTCGGCTGTTGGGGCTGTTGTTGTCTGCTCGGCTGTTGAGGCTGTTGTTGTCTGCTCGGCTGTTGAGGCTGTTGTTGTCTGCTCGGCTGTTGAGGCTGTTGTTGTCTGCTCGGCTGTTGAGGCTGTTGTTGTCTGCTGGTCTGTTGAGGCTTCTGTTGTCTGCTCGGCTGTTGCGGCTGTTGTTGTCTGCTCGGCTGTTGAGGCTGTTGTTGTCTGCTCGTCTGTTGGGGCTGTTGTTGTCTGCTCGTCTGTTGGGGCTGTTGTTGTGTGCTCGGCTGTTGAGGCTGTTGTTGTCTGCTCGGCTGTTGAGGCTGTTGTTGTCTGCTCGGCTGTTGAGGCTGTTGTTGTCTGCTCGGCTGTTGGGGCTGTTGTTGTCTGCTCGGCTGTTGGGGCTGTTGTTGTCTGCTCGGCTGTTGAGGCTGTTGTTGTCTGCTCGGCTGTTGAGGCTGTTGTTGTCTGCTGGTCTGTTGAGGCTGTTGTTGTCTGATCGGCTGTTGAGGCTGTTGTTGTCTGCTCGGCTGTTGAGGCTGTTGTTGTCTGCTGGGCTGTTGTGGCTGTTGTTGTCTGCTGGGCTGTTGTGGCTGTTGTTGTCTGCTCGGCTGTTGAGGCTGTTGTTGTCTGCTCGGCTGTTGAGGCTGTTGTTGTCTGCTCGGCTGTTAAGGCTGTTGTTGTCTGCTGGGCTGTTGTGGCTGTTGTTGTCTGCTCTGCTGTTGAGGCTGTTGTTGTCTGCTCGGCTGTTGAGGCTGTTGTTGTCTGCTCGGCTGTTGAGGCTGTTGTTGTCTGCTCGGCTGTTGAGGCTGTTGTTGTCTGCTCGGCTGTTGAGGCTGTTGTTGTCTGCTCGGCTGTTGGGGCTGTTGTTGTCTGCTCGGCTGTTGAGGCTGTTGTTGTCTGCTCGGCTGTTGAGGCTGTTGTTGTCTGCTCGGCTGTTGAGGCTGTTGTTGTCTGCTCGGCTGTTGAGGCTGTTGTTGTCTGCTCGGCTGTTGAGGCTGTTGTTGTCTGCTCGGCTGTTGGGGCTGTTGTTGTCTGCTCGCCTGTTGAGGCTGTTGTTGTCTGCTCGGCTGTTGAGGCTGTTGTTGTCTGCTCGGCTGTTGAGGCTGTTGTTGTCTGCTCGGCTGTTGAGGCTGTTGTTGTCTGCTCGGCTGTTGGGGCTGTTGTTGTCTGCTCGGCTGTTGGGGCTGTTGTTCTCTGCTCGGCTGTTGAGGCTGTTGTTGTCTGCTCGGCTGTTGAGGCTGTTGTTGTCTGCTGGTCTGTTGAGGCTGTTGTTGTCTGATCGGCTGTTGAGGCTGTTGTTGTCTGCTCGGCTGTTGAGGCTGTTGTTGTCTGCTGGGCTGTTGTGGCTGTTGTTGTCTGCTGGGCTGTTGTGGCTGTTGTTGTCTGCTCGGCTGTTGAGGCTGTTGTTGTCTGCTCGGCTGTTGAGGCTGTTGTTGTCTGCTCGGCTGTTAAGGCTGTTGTTGTCTGCTGGGCTGTTGTGGCTGTTGTTGTCTGCTCTGCTGTTGAGGCTGTTGTTGTCTGCTCGGCTGTTGAGGCTGTTGTTGTCTGCTCGGCTGTTGAGGCTGTTGTTGTCTGCTCGGCTGTTGTGGCTGTTGTTGTCTGCTCGGCTGTTGAGGCTGTTGTTGTCTGCTCGGCTGTTGGGGCTGTTGTTGTCTGCTCGGCTGTTGAGGCTGTTGTTGTCTGCTCGGCTGTTGAGGCTGTTGTTGTCTGCTCGGCTGTTGAGGCTGTTGTTGTCTGCTCGGCTGTTGAGGCTGTTGTTGTCTGCTGGTCTGTTGAGGCTTCTGTTGTCTGCTCGGCTGTTGCGGCTGTTGTTGTCTGCTCGGCTGTTGAGGCTGTTGTTGTCTGCTCGTCTGTTGGGGCTGTTGTTGTCTGCTCGTCTGTTGGGGCTGTTGTTGTGTGCTCGGCTGTTGAGGCTGTTGTTGTCTGCTCGGCTGTTGAGGCTGTTGTTGTCTGCTCGGCTGTTGGGGCTGTTGTTGTCTGCTCGGCTGTTGAGGCTGTTGTTGTCTGCTCGGCTGTTGAGGCTGTTGTTGTCTGCTCGGCTGTTGAGGCTGTTGTTGTGTGCTCGGCTGTTGAGGCTGTTGTTGCCTGCTGGGCTGTTGTGGCTGTTGTTGTCTGCTCGGCTGTTGAGGCTGTTGTTGTCTGCTCGGCTGTTGGGGCTGTTGTTGTCTGCTCGGCTGTTGAGGCTGTTGTTGTCTGCTCGGCTGTTGAGGCTGTTGTTGTCTGCTCGGCTGTTGAGGCTGTTGTTGTCTGCTCGGCTGTTGAGGCTGTTGTTGTCTGCTCGGCTGTTGAGGCTGTTGTTGTGTGCTCGGCTGTTGGGGCTGTTGTTGTCTGCTCGGCTGTTGGGGCTGTTGTTGTCTGCTCGGCTGTTGAGGCTGTTGTTGTATACTCGTCTGTTGAGGCTGTTGTTGTCTGCTGGGCTGTTGTGGCTGTTGTTGTCTGCTCGGCTGTTGGGGCTGTTGTTGTCTGCTCGGCTGTTGAGGCTGTTGTTGTCTGGTGGGCTGTTGTGGCTGTTGTTGTCTGCTCGGCTGTTGGAGCTGTTGTTGTCTGCTCGGCTGTTGAGGCTGTTGTTGTCTGCTCGGCTGTTGAGGCTGTTGAGGCTGTTGTTGTCTGCTCGGCTGTTGAGGCTGTTGTTGTGTGCTCGGCTGTTGAGGCTGTTGTTGTCTGCTCGGCTGTTGAGGCTGTTGTTGTCTGCTGGGCTGTTGTGGCTGTTGTTGTCTGCTCGGCTGTTGAGGCTGTTGTCTGCTCGGCTGTTGAGGCTGTTGTTGTCTGCTCGGCTGTTGACGCTGTTGTTGTCTGCTCGGCTGTTGAGGCTGTTGTTGTCTGCTCGGCTGTTGACGCTGTTGTTGTCTGCTCGGCTGTTGAGGCTGTTGTTGTCTGCTCGTCTGTTGAGGCTGTTGTTGTCTGCTCCGCTGTTGAGGCTGTTGTTGTCTGCTGGGCTGTTGTGGCTGCTGTTGTCTGCTCGGCTGTTGAGGCTGTTGTTGTCTGCTCGGCTGTTGGGGCTGTTGTCTGCTCGGCTGTTGAGGCTGTTGTTGTCTGCTCGGCTGTTGAGGCTGTTGTTGTCTGCTCGGCTGTTGAGGCTGTTGTTGTCTGCTCGGCTGTTGAGGCTGTTGTTGTCTGCTCGGCTGTTGAGGCTGTTGTTGTCTGCTCGGCTGTTGAGGCTGTTGTTGTGTGCTCGGCTGTTGAGGCTGTTGTTGTCTGCTCGGCTGTTGAGGCTGTTGTTGTCTGCTGGGCTGTTGTGGCTGTTGTTGTCTGCTGGGCTGTTGTGGCTGTTGTTGTCTGCTCGGCTGTTGAGGCTGTTGTTGTCTGCTCGGCTGTTGAGGCTGTTGTTGTCTGCTCGGCTGTTAAGGCTGTTGTTGTCTGCTGGGCTGTTGTGGCTGTTGTTGTCTGCTCTGCTGTTGAGGCTGTTGTTGTCTGCTCGGCTGTTGAGGCTGTTGTTGTCTGCTCGGCTGTTGAGGCTGTTGTTGTCTGCTCGGCTGTTGAGGCTGTTGTTGTCTGCTCGGCTGTTGAGGCTGTTGTTGTCTGCTCGGCTGTTGGGGCTGTTGTTGTCTGCTCGGCTGTTGAGGCTGTTGTTGTCTGCTCGGCTGTTGAGGCTGTTGTTGTCTGCTCGGCTGTTGAGGCTGTTGTTGTCTGCTCGGCTGTTGAGGCTGTTGTTGTCTGCTGGTCTGTTGAGGCTTCTGTTGTCTGCTCGGCTGTTGCGGCTGTTGTTGTCTGCTCGGCTGTTGAGGCTGTTGTTGTCTGCTCGTCTGTTGGGGCTGTTGTTGTCTGCTCGTCTGTTGGGGCTGTTGTTGTGTGCTCGGCTGTTGAGGCTGTTGTTGTCTGCTCGGCTGTTGAGGCTGTTGTTGTCTGCTCGGCTGTTGAGGCTGTTGTTGTCTGCTCGGCTGTTGGGGCTGTTGTTGTCTGCTCGGCTGTTGGGGCTGTTGTTGTCTGCTCGGCTGTTGAGGCTGTTGTTGTCTGCTCGGCTGTTGAGGCTGTTGTTGTCTGCTGGTCTGTTGAGGCTGTTGTTGTCTGATCGGCTGTTGAGGCTGTTGTTGTCTGCTCGGCTGTTGAGGCTGTTGTTGTCTGCTGGGCTGTTGTGGCTGTTGTTGTCTGCTGGGCTGTTGTGGCTGTTGTTGTCTGCTCGGCTGTTGAGGCTGTTGTTGTCTGCTCGGCTGTTGAGGCTGTTGTTGTCTGCTCGGCTGTTAAGGCTGTTGTTGTCTGCTGGGCTGTTGTGGCTGTTGTTGTCTGCTCGGCTGTTGAGGCTGTTGTTGTCTGCTCGTCTGTTGGGGCTGTTGTTGTCTGCTCGTCTGTTGGGGCTGTTGTTGTGTGCTCGGCTGTTGAGGCTGTTGTTGTCTGCTCGGCTGTTGAGGCTGTTGTTGTCTGCTCGGCTGTTGAGGCTGTTGTTGTCTTCTCGGCTGTTGGGGCTGTTGTTGTCTGCTCGGCTGTTGGGGCTGTTGTTGTCTGCTCGGCTGTTGAGGCTGTTGTTGTCTGCTCGGCTGTTGAGGCTGTTGTTGTCTGCTCGGCTGTTGAGGCTGTTGTTGTCTGCTGGGCTGTTGTGTCTGTTGTTGTCTGCTCGGCTGTTGAGGCTGTTGTTGTCTGCTGGGCTGTTGTGGCTGTTGTTGTCTGCTCGGCTGTTGGGGCTGTTTTTGTCTGCTCGGCTGTTGAGGCTGTTGTTGTCTGCTGGGGTGTTGTGGCTGTTGTTGTCTGCTCGGCTGTTGGAGCTGTTGTTGTCTGCTCGGCTGTTGAGTCTGTTGTCTGTTCGGCTGTTGGGGCTGTTGTTGTCTGCTCGGCTGTTGAGGCTGTTGTTGTCTGCTCGGCTGTTGAGGCTGTTGTTGTCTGCTCGGCTGTTGAGGCTGTTGTTGTGTGCTCGGTTGTTGAGGCTGTTGTTGTCTGCTCGGCTGTTGAGGCTGTTGTTGTCTGCTCGGCTGTTGAGGCTGTTGTTGTCTGCTCGGCTGTTGAGGCTGTTGGTGTCTGCTCGGTTGTTGAGGCTGTTGTTGTCTGCTCGGCTGTTGGAGGTGTTGTTGTCTGCTCGGCTGTTGAGGCTGTTGTTGTCTGCTCGGCTGTTGGGGCTGTTGTTGTCTGCTCGGCTGTTGAGGCTGTTGTTGTCTGCTCGTCTGTTGAGGCTGTTGTTGTCTGCTCGTCTGTTGAGGCTGTTGTTGTCTGCTCGGCTGTTGAGGCTGTTATTGTCTGCTCGGCTGTTGGGGCTGTTGTTGTCTGCTCGGCTGTTGGGGCTGTTGTTGTCTGCTCGGCTGTTGAGGCTGTTGTTGTCTGGTGGGCTGTTGTGGCTGTTGTTGTCTGCTCGGCTGTTGGAGCTGTTGTTGTCTGCTCGGCTGTTGAGGCTGTTGTTGTCTGCTCGGCTGTTGAGGCTGTTGAGGCTGTTGTTGTCTGCTCGGCTGTTGAGGCTGTTGTTGTGTGCTCGGCTGTTGAGGCTGTTGTTGTCTGCTCGGCTGTTGAGGCTGTTGTTGTCTGCTGGGCTGTTGTGGCTGTTGTTGTCTGCTCGGCTGTTGAGGCTGTTGTCTGCTCGGCTGTTGAGGCTGTTGTTGTCTGCTCGGCTGTTGACGCTGTTGTTGTCTGCTCGGCTGTTGAGGCTGTTGTTGTCTGCTCGGCTGTTGACGCTGTTGTTGTCTGCTCGGCTGTTGAGGCTGTTGTTGTCTGCTCGTCTGTTGAGGCTGTTGTTGTCTGCTCCGCTGTTGAGGCTGTTGTTGTCTGCTGGGCTGTTGTGGCTGCTGTTGTCTGCTCGGCTGTTGAGGCTGTTGTTGTCTGCTCGGCTGTTGGGGCTGTTGTCTGCTCGGCTGTTGAGGCTGTTGTTGTCTGCTCGGCTGTTGAGGCTGTTGTTGTCTGCTCGGCTGTTGAGGCTGTTGTTGTCTGCTCGGCTGTTGAGGCTGTTGTTGTCTGCTCGGCTGTTGAGGCTGTTGTTGTCTGCTCGGCTGTTGAGGCTGTTGTTGTGTGCTCGGCTGTTGAGGCTGTTGTTGTCTGCTCGGCTGTTGAGGCTGTTGTTGTCTGCTGGGCTGTTGTGGCTGTTGTTGTCTGCTGGGCTGTTGTGGCTGTTGTTGTCTGCTCGGCTGTTGAGGCTGTTGTTGTCTGCTCGGCTGTTGAGGCTGTTGTTGTCTGCTCGGCTGTTAAGGCTGTTGTTGTCTGCTGGGCTGTTGTGGCTGTTGTTGTCTGCTCTGCTGTTGAGGCTGTTGTTGTCTGCTCGGCTGTTGAGGCTGTTGTTGTCTGCTCGGCTGTTGAGGCTGTTGTTGTCTGCTCGGCTGTTGAGGCTGTTGTTGTCTGCTCGGCTGTTGAGGCTGTTGTTGTCTGCTCGGCTGTTGGGGCTGTTGTTGTCTGCTCGGCTGTTGAGGCTGTTGTTGTCTGCTCGGCTGTTGAGGCTGTTGTTGTCTGCTCGGCTGTTGAGGCTGTTGTTGTCTGCTCGGCTGTTGAGGCTGTTGTTGTCTGCTGGTCTGTTGAGGCTTCTGTTGTCTGCTCGGCTGTTGCGGCTGTTGTTGTCTGCTCGGCTGTTGAGGCTGTTGTTGTCTGCTCGTCTGTTGGGGCTGTTGTTGTCTGCTCGTCTGTTGGGGCTGTTGTTGTGTGCTCGGCTGTTGAGGCTGTTGTTGTCTGCTCGGCTGTTGAGGCTGTTGTTGTCTGCTCGGCTGTTGAGGCTGTTGTTGTCTGCTCGGCTGTTGGGGCTGTTGTTGTCTGCTCGGCTGTTGGGGCTGTTGTTGTCTGCTCGGCTGTTGAGGCTGTTGTTGTCTGCTCGGCTGTTGAGGCTGTTGTTGTCTGCTGGTCTGTTGAGGCTGTTGTTGTCTGATCGGCTGTTGAGGCTGTTGTTGTCTGCTCGGCTGTTGAGGCTGTTGTTGTCTGCTGGGCTGTTGTGGCTGTTGTTGTCTGCTGGGCTGTTGTGGCTGTTGTTGTCTGCTCGGCTGTTGAGGCTGTTGTTGTCTGCTCGGCTGTTGAGGCTGTTGTTGTCTGCTCGGCTGTTAAGGCTGTTGTTGTCTGCTGGGCTGTTGTGGCTGTTGTTGTCTGCTCGGCTGTTGAGGCTGTTGTTGTCTGCTCGTCTGTTGGGGCTGTTGTTGTCTGCTCGTCTGTTGGGGCTGTTGTTGTGTGCTCGGCTGTTGAGGCTGTTGTTGTCTGCTCGGCTGTTGAGGCTGTTGTTGTCTGCTCGGCTGTTGAGGCTGTTGTTGTCTTCTCGGCTGTTGGGGCTGTTGTTGTCTGCTCGGCTGTTGGGGCTGTTGTTGTCTGCTCGGCTGTTGAGGCTGTTGTTGTCTGCTCGGCTGTTGAGGCTGTTGTTGTCTGCTCGGCTGTTGAGGCTGTTGTTGTCTGCTGGGCTGTTGTGTCTGTTGTTGTCTGCTCGGCTGTTGAGGCTGTTGTTGTCTGCTGGGCTGTTGTGGCTGTTGTTGTCTGCTCGGCTGTTGGGGCTGTTTTTGTCTGCTCGGCTGTTGAGGCTGTTGTTGTCTGCTGGGGTGTTGTGGCTGTTGTTGTCTGCTCGGCTGTTGGAGCTGTTGTTGTCTGCTCGGCTGTTGAGTCTGTTGTCTGTTCGGCTGTTGGGGCTGTTGTTGTCTGCTCGGCTGTTGAGGCTGTTGTTGTCTGCTCGGCTGTTGAGGCTGTTGTTGTCTGCTCGGCTGTTGAGGCTGTTGTTGTGTGCTCGGTTGTTGAGGCTGTTGTTGTCTGCTCGGCTGTTGAGGCTGTTGTTGTCTGCTCGGCTGTTGAGGCTGTTGTTGTCTGCTCGGCTGTTGAGGCTGTTGGTGTCTGCTCGGTTGTTGAGGCTGTTGTTGTCTGCTCGGCTGTTGGAGGTGTTGTTGTCTGCTCGGCTGTTGAGGCTGTTGTTGTCTGCTCGGCTGTTGGGGCTGTTGTTGTCTGCTCGGCTGTTGAGGCTGTTGTTGTCTGCTGGGCTGTTGTGTCTGTTGTTGTCTGCTCGGCTGTTGAGGCTGTTGTTGTCTGCTGGGCTGTTGTGGCTGTTGTTGTCTGCTCGGCTGTTGGGGCTGTTTTTGTCTGCTCGGCTGTTGAGGCTGTTGTTGTCTGCTGGGGTGTTGTGGCTGTTGTTGTCTGCTCGGCTGTTGGAGCTGTTGTTGTCTGCTCGGCTGTTGAGTCTGTTGTCTGTTCGGCTGTTGGGGCTGTTGTTGTCTGCTCGGCTGTTGAGGCTGTTGTTGTCTGCTCGGCTGTTGAGGCTGTTGTTGTCTGCTCGGCTGTTGAGGCTGTTGTTGTGTGCTCGGTTGTTGAGGCTGTTGTTGTCTGCTCGGCTGTTGAGGCTGTTGTTGTCTGCTCGGCTGTTGAGGCTGTTGTTGTCTGCTGGGCTGTTGTGGCTGTTGTTGTCTGCTCGGCTGTTGGGGCTGTTTTTGTCTGCTCGGCTGTTGAGGCTGTTTTTGTCTGCTGGGGTGTTGTGGCTGTTGTTGTCTGCTCGGCTGTTGGAGCTGTTGTTGTCTGCTCGGCTGTTGAGTCTGTTGTCTGTTCGGCTGTTGGGGCTGTTGTTGTCTGCTCGGCTGTTGAGGCTGTTGTTGTCTGCTCGGCTGTTGAGGCTGTTGTTGTCTGCTCGGCTGTTGAGGCTGTTGTTGTGTGCTCGGTTGTTGAGGCTGTTGTTGTCTGCTCGGCTGTTGAGGCTGTTGTTGTCTGCTCGGCTGTTGAGGCTGTTGTTGTCTGCTCGGCTGTTGAGGCTGTTGGTGTCTGCTCGGTTGTTGAGGCTGTTGTTGTCTGCTCGGCTGTTGGAGGTGTTGTTGTCTGCTCGGCTGTTGAGGCTGTTGTTGTCTGCTCGGCTGTTGGGGCTGTTGTTGTCTGCTCGGCTGTTGAGGCTGTTGTTGTCTGCTCGTCTGTTGAGGCTGTTGTTGTCTGCTCGTCTGTTGAGGCTGTTGTTGTCTGCTCGGCTGTTGAGGCTGTTATTGTCTGCTCGGCTGTTGGGGCTGTTGTTGTCTTCTCGGCTGTTGGGGCTGTTGTTGTCTGCTCGGCTGTTGAGGCTGTTGTTGTCTGCTCGGCTGTTGAGGCTGTTGTTGTCTGCTCGTCTGTTGAGGCTGTTGTTGTCTGCTCGGCTGTTGAGGCTGTTGTTGTCTGCTGGGCTGTTGAGGCTGTTGTTGTCTGCTCGGCTGTTGAGGCTGTTGTTGTCTGCTGGGCTGTTGAGGCTGTTGTTGTCTGCTGGGCTGTTGAGGCTGTTGTTGTCTGCTGGGCTGTTGTTGTCTGCTCGGCTGTTGAGGCTGTTGTTGTCTGCTCGGCTGTTGAGGCTGTTGTTGTCTGCTGGGCTGTTGAGGCTGTTGTTGTCTGCTGGGCTGTTGAGGCTGTTGTTGTCTGCTGGGCTGTTGGAGGTGTTGGTCGTCGTAGTCGGTGTTACTGGTCCTCTTCCGGTAGTTCTGCCTGGGCTGCTATCGAGGTCAGCTGGCGGAGTTTACCGCCATTGGTGGTATTATCTGTATGTTCCGTACCTTCCGTACAAGAACATACACCGTACCTGTATGTTCTTGTGTGTTGTGACTGTACCCACCGTACCTGTATGTTCTTGTGTGTTGTGACTGTATCCACCGTACCTGTATGTTCTTGTGTGTTGTGACTGTATCCACCGTACCTGTATGTTCTTGTGTGTTGTGACTGTATCCACCGTACCTGTATGTTCTTGTGAGAGAGAACGAGAGAGAGAGAGAGAACGAGAGAGAGAGAGAGAGAGAGAGAGAGAGAGAGAGAGAGAGAGAGAGAGAGAGAGAGAGAGAGAGAGAGAGAGAGAGAGAGAGAGAGAGAGAGAGGGAGAGAGAGAGAGAGAGAGAGAGAGAGAGAGAGAGAGAGAGAGAGAGAGAGAGAGAGAGAGAGAGAGAGAGAGAGAGAGAGAGAGAGAGAGAGAGAGAGAGAGCTTTAGCCACAAGACTATGAGTACATGGGTCATTACAATACAAAAATAAGACAGCGTTACAAAGTATAATAAACTGCAGGAGCCAGTGTACTACTACACAGGAGATTACTCATGCCGCTGGAGGATATGACCAAACAACCACACGACAACAGGCAATGTACTCACTGTTGACACTTGTTGTCATGTCTCATGAGTCTGACAGCACTTCTAATCTCAGTCACCAGACCAATTAATTTTCAATATATGGTCTCCTCTATGATTTACAGGAATTCTGTAAATGATAATGGAGGACACTGACTGAAAATGCCCTCCATGCCCGAATCCATCCCCATTGTGCAAAGTAAACAAAGATACTTTTAATGAGCATATACAGTAGTAGTAATAATAATAATAATAATAATAATAATAATAATAATAATAATAATAATAATAATAACAACAAATAACATACATAAAAGAGTCTCTGGCAGTTTCAGAGTGAGAACGTCACCAAAGTTTATACAATTCTCTTATTTACTGATGACACATTTTTTCCTACATTACAAACATACTTTTGATTTTTTGTTTATCAAACGTCCTATACTCTTCCTCACCCTGCCTCAGGGCAAAGGTCCTCCCTTTTCTCACCCTGCCTCAGGGCAAAGGTCCTCCCTTTTCTCACCCTGCCTCAGGGCAAAGGTCCTACCTTCTCTCACCCTGCCACAGGGCAAAGGTCCTACCATTTCTCACCCTGCCACAGGGCACAGGTCCTACCTTTTCTCACCCTGACACAGGGCACAGGTCCTACCCGTCATCATCCTGCCACAGGGTGAGGAAGGGTAGGATCATTCTGTTGACGCAAATGGTGACAAATCACGGACGAGGCCTCTGGTACAATAATGGTGACAAGTCACGGACGAGGCCTCTGGTACAATAATGGTGACAAGTCACGGACGAGGACTCTGGTACAATAATGGTGACAAGTCACGGACGAGGCCTCTGGTACAATAATGGTGACAAGTCACGGACGAGGCCTCTGGTACAATAATGGTGACAAGTCATGGACGAGGCCTCTGGTACAATAATGGTGACAAGTCATGGACGAGGCCTCTGGTACAATAATGGTGACAAGTCATGGACGAGGCCTCTGGTACAATAATGGTGACAAGTCATGGACGAGGCCTCTGGTACAATAATGGTGACAAGTCACGGACGAGGCCTCTGGTACAATAATGGTGACAAGTCATGGACGAGGCCTCTGGTACAATAATGGTGACAAGTCATGGACGAGGCCTCTGGTACAATAATGGTGACAAGTCATGGACGAGGCCTCTGGTACAATAATGGTGACAAGTCATGGACGAGGCCTCTGGTACAATAATGGTGACAAGTCATGGACGAGGCCTCTGGTACAATAATGGTGACAAGTCATGGACGAGGCCTCTGGTACAATAATGGTGACAAGTCATGGACGAGGCCTCTGGTACAATAATGGTGACAAGTCATGGACGAGGCCTCTGGTACAATAATGGTGACGAAGCCTCTGGCACAATAATGGTGACAAGTCATGGACGAGGCCTCTGGTAAAATAATGGTGACAAGTCAATGACGAGGCCTCTGGTACAATAATGGTGACGAAGCCTCAGGCACAATAATGGTGACAAGTCATGGACGAGGCCTCTGGTACAATAATGGTGACAAGTCACGGACGAGGCCTCTGGTACAATAATGGTGACAAGTCATGGACGAGGTCTCTGGTACAATAATGGTGACAAGTCATGGACGAGGCCTCTGGTACAATAATGGTGACAAGTCATGAACGAGGCTTCTAGTACAATAATGGTGACAGGTCATGGACGAGGCCTCTGGTACAATAATGGTGACAAGACATGAACGAGGCCTCTGGTACAATAATGGTGACAAGACATGGACGAGGCCTCTGGTACAATAATGGTGACAAGTCATGGACGAGGCCTCTGGTACAATAATGGTGACAAGTCATGGACGAGGCCTCTGGTACAATAATGGTGACAAGTCATGGACGAGGCCTCTGGTACAATAATGGTGACAAGTCATGGACGAGGCCTCTGGTACAATAATGGTGACAAGTCATGGACGAGGCCTCTGGTACAATAATGGTGACAAGTCATGGACGAGGCCTCTGGTACAATAATGGTGACAAGACATGAACGAGGCTTCTGGCACAATAATGGTGACAAGTCATGGACGAAGTCTCTGGTACAATAATAGTGACGAGGCCTCTAGTACAATAATGGTGACGAGGCCTCTAGTACAATAATAGTGACGAAGTCTCTGGTACAATAATACATCTCATGTTTCCAAAGAGAAATATTTAAGGTTGTACAAGAGTGGGAGAGATAGGAGAGATGAGAGTGAAAGTGACCTAACTGCAGCTGTATGCGAGACCTGTATGCGTCCTGCCCCTAATGTTAAACACCTGCACACTCTAACACCTGTAATGGTTATGAAAGCTAAACATTGAGAGTTATGATAGTCCCTTTAACATGTGCTGTGACAACCATTAACATGGAATGTTGGAACTGTTTGTCTGTCTGTGTGTCTTACAGTCTTTTGTCTTCCAGGTACAGCACCACCTGTAATAAACACTTCCAGGTACAGCACCACCTGTAATAAACACTCCAGGTACAGCACCACCTGTAATAAACACTCCTGGTACAGCACCACCTGTAATAAACACTCCAGGTACAGCACCACCTGTAATAAACACTCCAGGTACATCACCACCTGTAATAAACACTTCCAGGTACAGCACCACCTGTAATAAACACTCCAGGTTCAGCACCACCTGTAATAAACATTTCCAGGTACAGCACCACCTGTAATAAACACTTCAGGTACAGCACCACCTGTAATAAACACTCCAGGTACAGCACCACCTGTAATAAACACTTCCAGGTACAGCACCACCTGTAATAAACACTTCAGGTACAGCACCACCTGTAATAAACACTTCCAGGTACAGCACCACCTGTAATAAACACTCCTGGTACAGCACCACCTGTAATAAACACTCCAGGTACAGCACCACCTGTAATAAACACTCCAGGTACAGCACCACCTGTAATAAACACTCCTGGTACAGCACCACCTGTAATAAACACTCCAGGTACAGCACCACCTGTAATAAACACTCCAGGTACAGCACCACCTGTAATAAACACTCCAGGTACAGCACCACCTGTAATAAACACTCCAGGTACAGCACCACCTGTAATAAACACTTCCAGGTACAGCACCACCTGTAGTAAACACTCCAGGTACAGCACCATCTGTAATAAACACTCCAGGTACAGCACCACCTGTAATAAACACTCCAGGTACAGCACCACCTGTAGTAAACACTCCAGGTACAGCACCACCTGTAATAAACACTTCCAGGTACAGCACCACCTGTAATAAACACTCCAGGTACAGCACCACCTGTAATAAACACTTCCAGGTACAGCACCACCTGTAGTAAACACTCCAGGTACAGCACCACCTGTAATAAACACTCCAGGTACAGCACCACCTGTAATAAACACTTCCAGGTACAGCACCACCTGTAATAAACACTCCAGATACAGCACCACCTGTAATAAACACTTCCAGGTACAGCACCACCTGTAATAAACACTCCAGGTACAGCACCACCTGTAATAAACACTCCAGGTACAGCACCACCTGTAATAAACACTCCAGGTACAGCACCACCTGTAATAAACACTCCAGGTACAGCACCACCTGTAATAAACACTTCCTGGTACAGCACCACCTGTAATAAACACTTCCAGGTACAGCACCACCTGTAATAAACACTCCAGGTACAGCACCACCTGTAATAAACACTCCAGGTACAGCACTACCTGTAATAAACACACCAGGTACAGCACCACCTGTAATAAACACTCCAGGTACTGCACGACCTGTAATAAACACTTCCTGGTACAGCACCACCTGTAATAAACACTCCAGGTACAGCACCACCTGTAATAAACACTCCAGGTACAGCACCACCTGTAATAAACACTCCAGGTACTGCACCACCTGTAATAAACACTTCCAGGTACAGCACCTCCTGTAATAAACACTCCAGGTACAGCACCACCTGTAATAAACACTCCAGGTACAGCACCACCTGTAATAAACACTCCAGGTACAGCACCACCTGTAATAAACACTTCAGGTACAGCATCACCTGTAATAAACACTCCAGGTACAGCACCACCTGTAATAAACACTCCAGGTACAGCACCACCTGTAATAAACACTCCAGGTACAGCACCACCTGTAATAAACACTTCAGGTACAGCACCACCTGTAATAAACACTTCAGGTACAGCACCACCTGTAATAAACACTCCAGGTACAGCACTACCTGTAATAAACACACCAGGTACAGCACCACCTGTAATAAACACTCCAGGTACTGCACGACCTGTAATAAACACTTCCTGGTACAGCACCACCTGTAATAAACACTCCAGGTACAGCACCACCTGTAATAAACACTCCAGGTACAGCACCACCTGTAATAAACACTCCAGGTACTGCACCACCTGTAATAAACACTTCCAGGTACAGCACCTCCTGTAATAAACACTCCAGGTACAGCACCACCTGTAATAAACACTCCAGGTACAGCACCACCTGTAATAAACACTCCAGGTACAGCACCACCTGTAATAAACACTTCAGGTACAGCATCACCTGTAATAAATACTCCAGGTACAGCACCACCTGTAATAAACACTCCAGGTACAGCATCACCTGTAATAAACACTCCAGGTACAGCACCACCTGTAATAAACACTTCAGGTACAACACCACCTGTAATAAACACTTCAGGTACAGCACCACCTGTAATAAACACTCCAGGTACAGCACCATCTGTAATAAACACTCCAGGTACAGCACCACCTGTAATAAACACTCCAGGTATTGCACCACCTGTAATAAACACTTCAGGTACAGCACCACCTGTAATAAACACTTCCAGGTACAGCACCACCTGTAATAAACACTCCAGGTACAGCACCACCTGTAATAAACACTCCAGGTACAGCACCACCTGCAATAAACACTCCAGGTACAGCACCACCTGTAATAAACACTCCAGGTACAGCACCACCTGTAATAAACACTTCAGGTACAGCATCACCTGTAATAAACACTCCAGGTACAGCACCACCTGTAATAAACACTTCAGGTACAGCACCACCTGTAATAAACACTTCCAGGTACAGCACCACCTGTAATAAACACTCCAGGTACAGCACCACCTGTAATAAACACTCCAGGTACAGCACCACCTGTAATAAACACTTCAGGTACAGCACCACCTGTAATAAACACTCCAGGTACAGCACCACCTGTAATAAACACTTCAGGTACAGCACCACCTGTAATAAACACTCCAGGTACAGCACCACCTGTAATAAACACTTCAGGTACAGCACCACCTGTAATAAACACTCCAGGTACAGCACCACCTGTAATAAACACTGTACTTGTTACCATACCTAAGAACTGTCAAGCTTCTGTGTCCTCCACTGACAACTACAGAACTATTGACCTAAACGGACTATGAACGCACTTTATCGCGCCCGGCAAACAACAACAAAAATAGTGCAAAGTGCTCCTGGTGTTTTGGGTGATCGAGTGGCAACCCGGAAAAGTGTAAACTCTTTTCACTGTCCTGACCTTAATTTTCTACGTACGTATTTCATTTTTGTACCAATGTGTTCGCAATAGAATGTTCTAGAAGAACATATGTATAAAATATCACACAAGGATGCGTTAGACCGGCACCAAATAAAGAAACTTTATCGCTTACACTCGCATGTCAACAATACAATAGTTCTACCACGAAGAATCAAGACAATTCTCCCAAATAGGCTATGTGGTTGTTGAAGAAAACGTAAATTTCATGGCAAACATCTTCATACTATCCACAAGTCGATCGGATAAGAATTGAATTTTATAGAAATATTTGTTCATCAGACATAAAAATATGTCGCTCGCTCAGATTCAAGAGAAAAATAGTTGTCCCAATTTTGTGCCCGCAGGGAAGTAAAGTGATAACACTTTACTCCCCCACTAAACACGAATAACACTAAATTAAACAAAGAATTTGATTACTTACTGACGTTCCAGCTGACCAACTGGACGCCTCTGACCTTCAGTTTGCATACAGAAATGGTTGCTCAGTCTCGCATCCTCCTAATAGCACGTCGCATTTGGCGTATACTTTACCTAAAGCCAAAAATTGTCGCATTAGAAAATGGTAGCAGCTCACGCAATTGATATCATATGCCTATTTCTGTTCGTGAGTCGTCTGGTAGGTTAGGATAAGGCACCTCAGTACGACAGTTCTTGACGTTGGGAACGCTCGCGAGAACAGGTTGACTCAACAACGCTCTGTAGTTTCATGGTGGCGGAAACGATTCAGTTCTACAACTCGTAAGGTAGTTCTGTTCTCTCTTTATTTCCTGATGCTTCCAAAGCTTTTGAAAAGGTTGCATGCAACAAATTTTTAGAGAATTGCTTAACAGAGAAGTATGCCCTGTCATTGCTAGATTATTTATATATTTCTTATGAGGTATTCTTATGAGGTATATTTCGCGAGGAAATTAGAAACTGCAAGGCAAGCCAAGACCAACTACAGCATGATTTAAATGATCTCCGTGAGGAAAGCAACCTTCTGAAAACTGATGAAGCCATTAAAAAACAGGAGGAAGCCCTCAACAAAATGACTGCATGTATCAGTACATTTTCAGCCCAGCGTTCTGTCTCCCAGGATGAACAAGACCAGCAAAAGCTGCTAGACTCTGTTATAGTGTCGTCCCAAGATATACCTGTGGAACATGATGGTGAAAACTGTGTCGAAATAGCTCTGGATCTCATAAAAGACAAATTGCAGCTCATTCTAAACAAATCTGACGTTATTGCTGCCTACAGAGTAGGCAAAAAGAATCCATCAAGTCAAAACCAACGGAAAATTCGCCTGAAGCTGTCTTCCCAGTTCACGAAATCCAATCTAGTCCGGACAGCTGTAGCCCAACGGACGGGATTATACATCAACGAGTGCTTGACTAGGAACAGACAGCACCTCCTCTACCGCCTGCGTCAAATCCGTCAAAAAAACCCAGATGCGATTCATCAGTGCTTCGTTAGAGATGGACTGATAAAGGTGAGAAAAACCGCAGAGGGCAAAATGTTCACTATTACTAAAGAAGAGAACCTCAACACTTTCCTCTCCCAATGTGGTCTGTCTCAGCTCATTATCACTCCCAGTGAATTAACTTAATTAACCCCCTGTCAACTAGTGGGGCTAGGTTTCCTAAGTCTCATTGTTTCATTTTCTGACTTAATTTTTAACTTACTCTTAACTAGTCATTTACTGAAATTTTTTAATTGAGTGCATAAATAGTTCTTCAGGTCTTATTAATTATACAGTCATAACTGAACTATTTATAGTTAATAATCATTAGCTTAAATTTGCCTATGCTTATTATTCAACTTTTCTTTGATTTCATTTATTACCTAGGTTGCCTAGCCGCGCCATGCTCCCTTACTCCATTGTACCCCTGGCTTTGCCTGTATCTCAAATTGCAAATTGTTACTTACAGTGTACCTGAGAGTACTTGTAAGCAATCTACCTCATTTTTCATTTTTGCTCAATTTGTTTTTGTATTGCTTAGTCTTGTTTATATTTTTGTTTTGTATTTCTTTATCTTGTGTTTTGTATAGTCCATGTTTATATGTTTTTTCGTTAATCTCATTTATTACCTAGGTTGCCTAGCCTAGCCATACTCCCTTACTCCATTGTACCCCTGTAAGCCCCTTTTGAGTTTGCTTTGTTCTGTATTGTGTACATCTTTTTCCCTATTTTATAGCTTATTTCTACTTTGTTATTTGCCTTTCTTCCCTTTTTTCCTGCAATCAGCTTTTTTTATGCAGACAAGTATAGACCCTGAACTTAACCTCTTATCCACTATCTATGACAATTATCACTTTAATGATCTAAATTGCAGATATTTTGCAGCACATGATGTAAACAATGTATTAACTCATAATCACAATATCTCTGTAATCAATTTGAACGTTAGATCCCTAGGTAAACACTTCGATGATGTTAGTGCCTTGATTGAAGCTATTGACAACAAATTCTCTTTTATTATACTTACTGAAACATGGTTGAAAGAGGATACTACTCAGCTCTTTAACATGCCTAACTACTCAGCAATTCACAACTGTCGTCAAATTCAGAGAGGTGGTGGCACTGCTCTTTACTACCACCAAGAACTAACATGCTTAAAAGAAATTAGAACCAGAGACTGCTATGGGGAGTATATCTTCGCCAGCTTCAGAGTCAAGGGTGCCGAGTCTGTCCTGACTGTGGGTGCAGTTTATAGAATTCCTAACACTGATGTGTCCGAATTCAACTCAAACCTTAGAAATCTAATACTTGATAACAGACTGAACAAAAACCACCTAATTATCGCAGGGGACTTTAATATTGACCTCTGCGAGCCTGAACACCCCACTGCTGTTAGCTTCCTCAACTGTATGAATTCCTGCTTCCTCATACCCTTAATCACTAGACCTACTAGAATCACTGATAGCACTGCCACGACGCTCGATCACATCTGGACAAACATAACCTCTCCGCTTACTTCAGGTATAATCACCGATAGCACTACAGATCATTACCCCACATTTCTCTTAACTAACATTAGCAAACCACCTCTTGAGTCAAGAGTGATACGTTTTAGACTACACAATGAAACTGCTATAGACAATTTTATAACTGCTGCTGATAATGTCAACTGGGAGTCCGAGTTAGGTAACATAGTGGACATCAACCTTGCAGTACAATCTTTTCTTCAAAAAACTCTTAGCCTTTATAATACCCACTGTCCTATGCTTACAAAACAAGTCACAACCAAAAGGCTTAACAATCCCTGGCTTACAAAGGGAATACTTAAATCTATTAATAAAAAACATGACCTTGAGAAGAAGTATAGGTTAGGAATTGTCTCCAAAGAATTCTCAAAGAATTACTCATTATTGCTGTCTAAGATAATTAGACGAGCCAAAACTAAATACTACGAAGATAAATTTACCCAAATAAAGAGCAACATTAAACAAACTTGGAGAACAATTTCTCAAATATTGGGATCAAAGAAGTCTTTAAATAACAAACCGACTCTCCTGTCTAATAACGATGGTCAGCTTTCAGCCTCTGATTCTGCTACTGAGTTCAATAGGTTCTTCTCTTCCATTGGTTCATCCCTTGCAAATGATATTCCATCTTCCAGTACAGACATTAATGACTATCTTTCAGGTAACTATCCACAGTCTCTGTACCTAAAGCCTATTAATTCCACTGACGTCAATGAGATAATCCTTTCCCTTAAAACCAAGTCTGGTGCCCTTGAGGAGATACCAACTTTAATTTACAAAAAAGCCTCCAGATCTTTAGCCCCTGCTATTGCTTTGCTCTTCAACAAGTCACTTGAACTCCAAACCTTCCCAGATATTCTAAAAAAAGCGAGAGTAACGCCTGTCCACAAATGTGGTAATCTCACAGATGTTAACAACTACAGACCTATATCTATCCTGCCAAACTTGTCAAAAAATTTTGAAAAACTAATCTATAAGCAGCTTTACTCATATCTAGCCAAACTCAATGTACTTAGCCCTTGCCAATATGGCTTCAGACCCAAAAAAAGCACTAACGATGCACTTATTAGTATGCTTAACTCGATTCATACAGCTCTTGATAAAAATGAGTTCTCTGTTGGGTTGTTTGTGGACCTGCGTAAAGCTTTTGACACTGTCAACCACCAAAACCTTCTTCTTAAATTACATCATTATGGAGTCAGAGGACACTCCCTACAATACCTCAAATCCTACCTTACTGACAGGCTCCAATATGTTTCTGTGAATAACACAATTTCTCCCACCCTACCCATCAACATTGGTGTTCCCCAGGGCAGCATACTTGGCCCTCTCCTCTTTCTCATCTACATTAATGACCTTCCAAATGCCTCCCAACACCTCAAACCAATTCTATTTGCTGACGACACAACCTTCATTTACTCCAGTCCTGATCCCCTTGCTCTAAATGCCACAGTAAATACTGAGCTAAATAAAGTCCATCTGTGGCTAACTGCCAACAAACTCACCCTTAACATTGACAAAACCTTTTATATTCTGTTTGGCAATAAATCCTCTAATCAAATAAATCTCAAAATAAACAATACCCAAATTTGTAACAAATTAGATGGCAAATTCCTTGGCATTCTCATTGACCACAAGCTTAATTTCCAGGGACACATTCTAAACATATCAAAAAAAGTTTCAAAAACTGTGGGCATTCTTTCTAAGATCAGATATTATGTACCACGCCCTGCCCTGGTGACTCTCTATTACTCCCTTATCTATCCATATCTCAACTATGGTATTTGTGCTTGGGGCTCTACTACCCAAAATCACTTACGTCCTCTAATTACTCAACACAAAGCTGCTATTAGGACAATATCCAATTCTGGCCCCAGACATCACTCGGTACCCCTACTTAAATCTCTGAATATGTTAGACATTAAGTCACTGCACATTCTCTCATGTGTATTATACATATATAAAACGCTAAACTATAATGCCAATCCTGATCTCAAAAGCTTCATAGAAGGTTGTATCAGAACCCATGAGCATCACACCAGAAATAAATACAGTTTTGATATTCCTAGAGTACGACTTAATCAAACTAGAAATGATCTACAAATCAAGGGGACCAGAATGTGGAATGACCTTCCCAACCATGTTAAAGACTGTACCTCTCTCAACCAGTTTAAGTTAAAAGCGAAGCTATACCTAATAAATTCCCTGTAACCTACCTTACCCTTCTATTGTCAACCAATGTCTGTTTTTTTCTTTAAAGAACGCTGTTTGTCGACATAATTGTATTTGTGCTGCTTTTTCATCTATGTTTTCATTTCTTGTTTTCATTCTACTCATTATGCTCAATTAGTATTAAGCTTGTCATTTAAGTTTATCATGCCCGAAACGCTTTGCGTAATAGTGGCTTTAGGCATTGTATGTACTAGCTATACCTATAAGTCAAACAATCCTTGTAAATATTTATTGTATGTATGTACCTTACCTAAATAAAATTGTATTGTATTGTATTGTATTGTATGTATATTAGCTGTGAATTGGAGTATTGTCCTCTATGAATATTTCTTCCTAAAAATGGAGTCAAACAAGGTGCAGTGTTTAGTCCTATATCATTTGTTGTCTATCTTGATCCAAAGAGCCATAAGCTGGCTGTCACACAGACAGTATTACGGCCAATGTTTCTGTTATGCTGATGATCTAGTTCTACTCGCACCCACCAAAGATGCTATGGACGCCTTGATAGGAATATGTGAAAGATATAGTGCAGAATACAACCTAACGTCGAATCCTGCCAAGTGTGCCCTAGCTTGTTTTAACTCACTGGATTCAATTTATATTGATCCCAAATTATATATACTAAGCAAAGATTTCTGTAAAGTATACTGACAAATATCTGTGGCATATTATATCCTCAAAGGGGCAACTTTTCAAATTTTGTTATGCTATTAGAGATCTGAAGTTAGAACAAATGTCATTAAGAGTAAATTCGGTCATCTTAATATCTTTCAAAAGTAAGGTTATTTAGCACTCAATATTTAAGCCTGTATAGATGTGAACTATAGGACCAACAAAAGGCTGATCTTGGTATGCTTAATTGTGAATGGAGGAAATGTTCAAGGCGAATCTTGGGTGTCCATCCTCGCACTCATTGTTATCTCATATCAGGCATGATGTGCACACCCACACGTAAAGAAATTACGTTAACGAAACCACACATCAGAAGATGGAGAAACGACGACGTTTCGGTCCGTCCTGGACCATTATCAAGTCATGTGTTTGATACACACGACTTGATAATGGTCCAAGACGAACCCAAATGTCGTCGTTTTCCCATCTTCTGATGTGTGGTTTGGTCATCATGTCTTCAGCACCGTTACTGTGATTCATCGTCTGCAAATGGAGAAGTTGTTTACAAAGAATTATATATTTTTGTGTGAAGGGAATCACTAATCCAGCAAACTCAATCAATTCTTTTTTCAGGCATTCACTTGTCACTGGCCACTCCAACTTTTCCAGAAATATAAACTTCATTGCCAGGAAACACAACTTAAGAATAAGTGATGTATATAATGGTGCAGCAAATATACATTATAGAATAAAGCAACTGACTGGTCAGCAGAGAAAGCAGGAAGACCCCAGCTGGATAACAGAGATTTTGAAGGAACTTCCGTCGTAAAGAGACGGCCAACTGACAGGCATCTTGAGTGCTATGGAAGTCAGATCTATGTTACAGTGTTGGGAGAGATTTTGCTCTGGGTTACCCCTAGAATCTGATTGTATTCTCATCGTCTACTTTTGTAATATAAAATGTGGCAATATTTCTCACTGCTCTAATGGTAAACTACGCTTTATTTTCCCAACATATATCACCTCTCAAACTGTAAGCTAAATGTTACTCACTATTAGCCAAGATGTAAGGTCTGATTTAGACTAATGTACTCCTGTTTAGTTCATTCATTATTGAAACCATTTGTGTAAGTCGTTACGGAAATAGTTTCTTGTTCTGAATTTGACAATTGTAATATTTTAAAATCATAGATAAATGTAGGTAAATCTAAGCGGGACCAAAGAGCCAGAGCTCAACCCCAACAAGCACAACTATGTGAGTACATCATAAGCACATTAATTTTACATATTTTTTATCTTGTTTATCCCACCGTTATATATTGTTCATTTCTTCATTTGTCAATTACAGTATTGTTTTTTGCTCTTACTTTTATTCTATTGACATAGATTTGAATTTTTAATATTGCTTTTTTATAAATCTAAATTTTTACTGTAACTGTACTTGTAAAAATTATAGAAAGTAGATTTAAAGCAGATTTAGTACTTTACTGTTCTGTAATAGATTACTTGATTGTATCTTGACTCCAGTGTATCTACATGCAAGCTGATATTGACCCTGAACTAAATCTGCTGTCACAAATCTACAATAACCATCATATTGATCATCACTGCTGCAGGTACTACACAGGGATTCTTGCAAAAAACAAACTCCAAAATAACACAAACCTATTAGTATTCAACCAAAATGTTAGATCACTAGATAAACATTTTGATGACATAAATGCACTACTCTCAGCATTAGGTACTAAACTATCATTCATTATTTTATCAGAAACATGGCTAAGTAAGTTGACCAGATCACACACTAGAAGGTGAAGGGACGACGACGTTTCGAATCGACTTCAGAATGGTCCAGGACGGACCGAAACGTCGTCGTCCTTTCACCTTCTAGAGTGTGGTCTGGTCAACATACTTTAGCCCCGTTATTGTGACTCATCGCCTGCACATGGCTAAGTAAGGACCATACCCAACTTTACAACTTACCCAGTTATAAAGCCATTCACAATTGTTGACCAAATAAAAAAGGAGGTGGCACAGCTATCTATTACTATAACACCTTCATTTTCACTAGTGTTATTAGTGATAGAGACGACTATTGTGAATCTACCTTTGCTCAATTCTCGATTAAATCCCTCAAATCCTCCTTGACAATTGGAGCTATCAATAGGTTTCCCAATACTAATACAACTGCATTCTCAGATCACCTAAGAAATCTAATCATAAACAACAAGCTCAACAAAAATCACGTTATTCTAGTAAGTGACTTCAATATTGACGCGTGTCAACGATATAGACCTCATGTTGACAATTTCCTAAACAGCATGAACTCCTGATTGCTAACCCCCACAATCACCAGGCCCACCCGAATCACTCAAACATCCGCAACAACCTTGGATCACTTATGGAATAACATAACCCCCCTTGCATCTGTTATTATCACTGACAGAACAACTGACCACTATCCAACCATCTTCTTAGTTAACATGGACATATGTGGGGTGTTTCTTTTTTGCTTTCACGACTGCAATGCGTACGTCGCCAATGTACATGTGGCAGACGCTTCACGAAGCTGTCGGAATTAGCAGAATAGAAAATACGAGAGCAACCGTACAGGGCCTGGGAGCAAGGTCGAGTTAGAGTCCTTGAGGGTCTCTTCTCAGACTAGCCTCACCTGGTCCTGCTCCACGTTGATCGTTGGAATCTCCTCAATGATTTAACACTTTAAGGGACTCCTAGGGTCCTCATCACATTTATAGTTTGTGACTTATAGGCAACTCGGTGTTGAAGACACTTAGAGCTGAAGGCTTGTGTACTATTGGCAGTATTCAGAAGTGGTTCAACGGAAACACCGCATAAAGCTTAACAGTAGTTTATTTACTAACTTAACCACTAATACACAGGGTGCTTGATTTACTTTATATTGGCGTCAGCAGAGCTATGGTTGTATTAGCGAGACTCTTGACGTCTGGCTAAACGACTCGTATCCACTCGTGGAGAAACACCTAACTTAACACAGTTGACAGCCAATCATTAACACGGCAACCTAACTGCCGGTATGCAGAGGGATCACAAGAGTTCCAACCGGATACTCGGTAATGATGATATGCAATAAGTCAACAACTACACTGTCAATGGGGCAGGCAATAACATGCACAATAATATCACACACAATAACTAAATGTGTGGTGTATGTGAAGCTCACATTCACAGACTAGTGAAATGCCGTGATACCACACAGATAAACACGCATTCACCGTCGACTCACCTATGACCTGTGAGAGGTATGAGAAGGTGAGAACTGTGGTTGATCCCTCAGATCAACACAGACACAATAAAACAATGACAAAATCTTGTACTTACAGATAGGTACCTTTCCTTACTCACTCACTCACTCAGGCACATTTATACAAGCACTCGTAGGTGGCCTGACAGCTGGTTTCGCTCGTAGACACGGAGGGTACTTGCAGTAGGGCGGGCTGCATGCTTAACAGACAGACACACGCGCACCCACTGGCACTGGCGATGAGCAAGGTGGTGACGTCACGTAGTAGTGTGAGGGCGGCGGCGGGCGCTCCAGGCACAGAAGTACAGAGGTACCGAGGTACTGGGTACTGAGGTGCACGCTCAGGTAAATGTAAACAAGTGTCTAAAGGGACCTCCTCCCTCCCTCTCAGCGGGAAATATATAAAAATTAACTGAATACTTTAATATGAAAAGAAACATCTCTCCGGACCTCACAGTAGAACATCTCTCCGGACCTCACAGTAGAACATCTCTCCGGACCTCACAGTAGAACATCTCTCCGGACCTCACAGTAGAACATCTCTCCGGACCTCACAGTAGAACATCTCTTCGGACCTCACAGTAGAACATCTCTCCGGACCTCACAGTAGAACATCTCTTCGGACCTTACAGTAGAACATCTCTCCGGACCTCACAGTAGAACATCTCTCCGGACCTCACAGTAGAACATCTCTTCGGACCTTACAGTAGAACATCTCTCCGGACCTCACAGTAGAACATCTCTCCGGACCTCACAGTAGAACATCTCTCCGGACCTCACAGTAGAACATCTCTCCGGACCTCACAGTAGAACATCTCTCCGGACCTCACAGTAGAACATCTTTCTGGACCTCACAGTAGAACATCTCTCCGGACCTCACAGTAGAACATCTTTCTGGACCTCACAGTAGAACATCTCTCCGGACCTCACAGTAGAACATCTCTCCGGACCTCACAGTAGAACATCTCTCCGGACCTCACAGTAGAACATCTCTCCGGACCTCACAGTAGAACATCTCTCCGGACCTCACTGTAGAACATCTCTCCGGACCTCACAGTAGAACATCTCTCCGGACCTCACAGTAGAACATCTCTCCGGACCTCACAGTAGAACATCTCTCCGGACCTCACTGTAGAACATCTCTCCGGACCTCACAGTAGAACATCTCTCCGAACCTCACAGTAGAACATCTCTCCGGACCTCACAGTAGAACATCTCTCCGGACCTCACTGTAGAACATCTCTCCGGACCTCACAGTAGAACATCTCTCTGGACCTCACAGTAGAACATCTTTCCGGACCTCACTGTAGAACATCTCTCCGGACCTCACAGTAGAACATCTCTCCGGACCTCACAGTAGAACATCTCTCCGGACCTCACAGTAGAACATCTCTCCGGAACTCACAGTAGAACATCTCTCCGGACCTCACAGTAGAACATCTCTCCGGACCTCACAGTAGAACATCTCTCCGGACCTCACAGTAGAACATCTCTCCGGACCTCACAGTAGAACCTCTCTCTGGACCTCACAGTAGAACATCTCTCCGGACCTCACAGTAGAACATCTCTCTGGACCTCACAGTAGAACATCTCTCCGGACCTCACAGTAGAACATCTCTCCAGACCTCACAGTAGAACATCTCTCCAGACCTCACAGTAGAACATCTCTCTGGACCTCACAGTAGAACCTCTGGACCTCACAGTAGAACATCTCTCTGGACCTCACAGTAGAACATCTCTCTGGACCTCACAGTAGAACATCTCTCTGGATCTCACAGTAGAACATCTCTCCGAACCTCACAGTAGAACATCAAAGTAAACGACAAAGTACTCAGAGACAAACAAAAAGAGTTATAAAACACAGACCAACAGGTGCTTACCTGACAGTGCTTACCTGTCAGTGCTTACCTGACAGTGCTTGCCTGTCAGTGCTTGCCTGTCAGTGCTTACCTGTCAGTGCTTGCCTGTCAGTGCTTGCCTGTCAGTGCTTACCTGTCAGTGCTTGCCTGTCAGTGCTTGCCTGTCAGTGCTTACCTGTCAGTGCTTGCCTGTCAGTGCTTGCCTGTCAGTGCTTGCCTGTCAGTGCTTACCTGTCAGTGCTTGCCTGTCAGTGCTTACCTGTCAGTGCTTGCCTGTCAGTGCTTGCCTGTCAGTGCTTACCTGTCAGTGCTTGCCTGCCAGTGCTTACCTGTCAGTGCTTGCCTGTCAGTGCTTGCCTGTCAGTGCTTGCCTGTCAGTGCTTACCTGTCAGTGCTTAACTGTCAGTGCTTGCCTGACAGTGCTTGCCTGTCAGTGCTTGCCTGTCAGTGCTTGCCTGTCTGTGCTTACCTATCAGTGCTTACTTGTCAGTGCTTACCTGTCTGTGCTTACCTGTCAGTGCTTACCTGTCAGTGCTTGCCTGTCATAGCTTACCTGTCAGTGCTTGCCTGTCAGTGCTTACCTGTCAGTGCTTACCTGTCAGTGCTTGCCTGTCAGTGCTTGCCTGTCAGTGCTTACCTGTCAGTGCTTGCCCGTCAGTGCTTACCTGTCAGTGCTTACCTGACAGTGCTTGCCTATCAGTGCTTGCCTGACAGTGCTTGCCTGTCAGTGCTTACCTGTCAGTGCTTGCCTGTCAGTGCTTACCTGTCAGTGCTTGCCTGTCAGTGCTTGCCTGTCAGTGCTTACCTGACAGTGCTTGCCTGTCAGTGCTTACCTGTCAGTGCTTGCCTGTCTGTGCTTGCCTGTCAATGCTTGCCTGACAGTGCTTGCCTGTCAGTGCTTGCCTGTCAGTGCTTGCCTGACAGTGCTTGCCTGTCTGTGCTTACCTATCAGTGCTTACCTGTCAGTGCTTACCTGTCAGTGCTTACCTGTCAGTGCTTGCCTGTCAGTGCTTGCCTGTCAGTGCTTACCTGTCAGTGCTTGCCTGACAGTGCTTGCCTGTCTGTGCTTACCTATCAGTGCTTACCTGTCAGTGCTTACCTGTCAGTGCTTACCTGTCACTGCTTACCTGTCAGTGCTTGCCTGTCAGTGCTTGCCTGTCAGTGCTTGCCTGTCAGTGCTTGCCTGTCAGTGCTTGCCTGTCAGTGCTTACCTGTCAGTGCTTACCTGACAGTGCTTGCCTATCAATGCTTGCCTGACAGTGCTTGCCTGTCAGTACTTACCTGTCAGTGCTTGCCTGTCAGTGCTTACTTGTCAGTGCTTGCCTGTCAGTGCTTGCCTGTCAGTGCTTGCCTGTCAGTGCTTGCCTGACAGTGCTTGCCTGTCAGTGCTTGCGTGTCAGTGCTTGCCTGTCAGTGCTTACCTGTCAGTGCTTACCTGTCAGTGCTTGCTTGTCAGTGCTTGCCTGTCAGTGCTTGCCTGTCAGTGCTTGCCTGTCAGTGCTTACCTGACAGTGCTTGCCTGTCAGTGCTTGCCTGTCAGTGCTTGCCTGTCAGTGCTTGCCTGTCAGTGCTTACCTGACAGTGCTTGCCTGTCAGTGCTTACCTGTCAGTGCTTGCTTGTCAGTGCTTGCCTGTCAGTGCTTGCCTGACAGTGCTTGCCTGTCAGTGCTTGTCTGACAGTGCTTGCCTGTCAGTGCTTGCCTGTCAGTGCTTACCTGTCTGTGCTTACCTGTCAGTGCTTGCCTGTCAGTGCTTGCCTGTCTGTGCTTACCTATCAGTACTTACCTGTCAGTGCTTGCCTGTCAGTGCTTACCTGTCAGTGCTTGCCTGTCAGTGCTTACCTGTCAGTGCTTGCCTGTCAGTGCTTACCTGTCAGTGCTTGCCTGTCAGTGCTTACCTGTCAGTGCTTGCCTGTCAGTGCTTGCTTGTCAGTGCTTGCCTGTCAGTGCTTACCTGTCAGTGCTTGCCTGTCAGTGCTTACCTGTCAGTGCTTGCCTGTCAGTGCTTGCCTGTCAGTGCTTGCCTGTCAGTGCTTACCTGTCAGTGCTTACCTGACAGTGCTTGCCTGTCAGTGCTTACTTGTCAGTGCTTGCCTGTCAGTGCTTGCCTGTCAGTGCTTGCCTGTCAGTGCTTACCTATTAGTGCTTACCTGTCAGTGCTTGCTTGTCAGTGCTTGCCTGTCAGTGCTTGCCTGTCAGTGCTTGCCTGTCAGTGCTTACCTGACAGTGCTTGCCTGTCAGTGCTTGCCTGTCAGTGCTTGCCTGACAGTGCTTGCCTGTCGGTGCTTGCCTGTCAGTGCTTACCTGTCTGTGCTTACCTGTCAGTGCTTGCCTGTCAGTGCTTACCTGTATGTGCTTACCTGTCAGTGCTTACCTGTCAGTGCTTGCCTGTCATAGCTTACCTGTCAGTGCTTACCTGTCAGTGCTTGCCTGTCAGTGCTTGCCTGTCAGTGCTTACCTGTCAGCGCTTATCTGTCTGTGCTTACCTGTCAGTGCTTACCTGTCAGTGCTTACCTGTCAGTGCTTGCCTGTCATAGCTTACCTGTCAGTGCTTACCTGTCAGCGCTTATCTGTCAGTGCTTACCTGTCAATGCTAACCTGTCATAGCTTACCTGTCAGTGCTTACCTGTCAGTGCTTGCCTGTCATAGCTTACCTGTCAGTGCTTACCTGTCAGTGCTTGCCTGTCAGTGCTTACCTGTCAGTGCTTACCTGTCAGTGCTTACCTGTCTGTGCTTACCTGTCAGTTCTTACCTGTCAGTGCTTGCCTGTCATAGCTTAACTGTCAGTGCTTACCTGTCAGTGCTTGCCTGTCAGTGCTTGCCTGTCTGTGCTTACCTGTCAGTGCTTACCTGTCAGTGCTTATCTGACAGTGCTTGCCTGTCAGTGCTTACCTGTCAGTGCTTACCTGTCTGTGCATACCTGCATGTGCTTACCTGTCAGTGCTTACCTGTCAGTGCTTACCTGTCAGTGTTTACCTGTCAATGCTAACCTGTCATAGCTTACCTGTCAGTGCTTACCTGTCAGTGCTTATCTGACAGTGCTTGCCTGTCAGTGCTTACCTGTCAGTGCTTACCTGACAGTGCTTACCTGACAGTGCTTACCTGATAGTTCTTACCTAGTGGTGCTTACCTACAGTTCCCGTTCGTGTATGTCTCCCACAAGGTGACCGTTGGTGTATGTCTCACACAAGGCCACCGTTGGTGTATGTCTCACACAAGGCCACCGTTGGTGTATGTCTCACACAAGGTGACCGTTGGTGTATGTCTCACACAAGGCCACCGTTAGTGTATGCCTCACACAAGGTGACCGTTGGTGTATGTCTCACACAAGGCCACCGTTGGTGTATGTCTCACACAAGGCCACCGTTGGTGTATGTCTCACACAAGGTGACCGTTGGTGTATGTCTCACACAAGGCCACCGTTGGTGTATGTCTCACACAAGGTGACCGTTGGTGTATGTCTCACACAAGGCCACCGTTGGTGTATGTCTCACACAAGGTCACCGTTGGTGTATGTCTCACACAAGGTGACCGTTGGTGTATGTCTCACACAAGGCCACCGTTAGTGTATGTCTCACACAAGGTGACCGTTGGTGTATGTCTCACACAAGGCCACCGTTGGTGTATGTCTCACACAAGGCCACCGTTGGTGTATGCCTCACACAAGGTAACCGTTGGTGTATGTCTCACACAAGGCCACCGTTGGTGTATGTCTCACACAAGGCCACCGTTGGTGTATGTCTCACACAAGGTGACCGTTGGTGTATGTCTCACACAAGGTGACCGTTGGTGTATGTCTCACACAAGGTGACCGTTGGTGTATGTCTCACACAAGGTGACCGTTGGTGTATGTCTCACACAAGGTGACCGTTGGTGTATGCCTCACACAAGGTAACCGTTGGTGTATGTCTCACACAAGGTGACCGTTGGTGTATGTCTCACACAAGGCCACCGTTGGTGTATGTCTCACACAAGGGGACCGAGATCATGAGGCACAAGCCGTCATATACAAACTTGCAACCCTCGCATGTGGTTGGATGTTTGGACCTGGGCCCCACAGCACAATTACACTGGTCACATTTATCATAACTTCCTGCCATCTCTGCTACATAGCTGGCGCTCTGGGAGGATACTCACCCAAAAGAATATATCTTACTTCTCTGTTTATATATATATTTTCTTTATTGTTTGTTGATTAATAATATTAGTACACGATAATATTCATGTTGCCCAGCACACTAATCCACTTAGCTATAAATACTGGGAAAGGCCTTGAGCCTGTAGTATAGCCTTCTATTCCTCCTTTAACTCTTTGAATGCCCCTGAATAGGGCCTAACAGCTGGGTGGACAGCGCTTCGGAATCGTAGTCTTAAGGTTCGGGGTTCGATCCCCGGTGGAGGCGGAAACAAATGGACAGAGTTTCTTACACCCTGATGCCCATTACCTAGCAGTAAATACGTACCTGAGAGTTAGACAGGTGCTGTCGGTTGCTTCCTAGGGGAGTATAACATAAAGGAGGCCTGGTCGAGGACCGGGCCGCGGGGACACTAAGCCCTGAAACCATTTCAAGATAACACCAAGATAGCCGCCAGCTATGGTTAGCACCACACTTGAATTACAAAACGTAGGCCTCTTTCTACCACTCGTATATCACTTCTGCAACCCGTTCTCGCATTTGCTTATAGTTAATATCTTGCTTATGAATAAGTGCATTTATGACATACTAATTTATTGTGAATAATTGAGTTTACCTTGAAAAGCTGAATATAAAACCACAACCTAACCTAACCTTCTTAGTATGTTAAGATATACAATTAGTACTGAACCTATACCTATATTGATATTACAGTTTTATAAAAATAATAAAACAAAATTAAAATATATAAATAAATTTCAATGTAACCTAGGATATTGTCAATTTTTTTATAAAATCTCTATTGTTTAATAAAACTGAGAAAAAGTTAGTCCCCTGAAAGGAAAAAATATGGCTTGGAATATATCACATATGTATTTATTTATAAGCGAAATAGTGACTATAAGCAAAAAGTCATATAGGTGCTGTCTTGTGCGAGAGCAGGTTGATTTCTGATGATATTTTGTTGCTGTGTCGCAGGTTCGTTAGTTATGCTTTAGTCTGCCACTTAATATTTGTGTCGCGCCCTTAACACCCGGGAAATTGGAACTCTAACTAGGAGCTCTAGCACCCACCCCCTAACATCTCATCAGTATGATGCTTACATCAGTAGCATCATAATATGCTACTTAAGATGCATACTCACGTAAACCAAAAAGAGGTCTACACTGCTACACTGAGGTGTGGAGGCAACCAGACTGGGACATGTCCACCAACTGATGTCCTCACTTACTCTGTTGATGTACCCTCGGCTTCCATTGGATCACCGCCCAGTCTGACGTGCAGGACAGAACTACCTTCCGTCAATTGCTCCAGCCAAATGTCAACTCCCAAATCCACATCTGTTATTTATGTCCTCTGGCCCTCCACACAACCAGCCCTTGTTCGCTTCCGGCCACCCTGTGTCCTTGAAGTACCGCCTTCCTTATTGTAGCCATAACTGGTGGATGATTCTTATACGGTACCGACATTCTGGTGTCCCAGATGTCTCCACTAGCTTGCTTCCACACACACACACACACACCCATTCATACGCATAAGGTAGATATGTGATAGGGTAGTGTTATGATCCCAGGTAGCCGAAAAACGAGTCTCCCCTTTGAGAATTATTCTATCAAGCCTGACCTGACTAGAAGGTCCAGGAAATATAAAGGTGAAGATACAGATGTAAAATAGTTGGTTGGATATGATGAACAATTTGAGATTATGGGCAGTGAATAAGAAAATAGATAAATGACTGGTTAGGAGATGTGGATAATTTGCTAGAGGCGTGAGGCTCGCTTCTGGAGGGCTCTGAGTTCACTTGAGTGCCAGACTTCGCAGGGGGAAGCTGTGCTTCGTTTGAGCTCCCGTCAGAAAGGAACCCCTAGTGATATATCTCCAAGAGAGGAGAAGTGTGCAGACGTTCCAGCTGTGGAATCGAGCTGGGAGCGTTGTGGTCTCAAGTCCTGGACGGCGAGGAGTGTTTATTAAGCTGCCCAGAGACGTTATCGTGGGCCGTGTGAGCGCCCTGACCAGGCTCTGTCAGTGGGAGGAGCGCCCTCGACCAGACAATCTGTGGTAAGCACGATTTAAGTCAGTTCATAGTGATTACTTGTAGTTGATCGTGTGCCCAGCGACAATAGCAATGTTTATTGATAAGTTAGACATGTTTTGATAAGGCAGAAGGCCTAAAATAAGAGTGGAGAGGGAGGAACATCCTGGAGGACGGAGTGGCATCCGTCTCCTCTGAGCGCTGGCAGGTGACTGAGGGAGCCCAGCTCCTAACAGGAAGGATTCCTCCCAGAGTGAGAACCGCCGGGCGAGGCGGAGCATGGACCAGCCCAAAACGGGGGAGTCCACTCTCACAGTATGTAGAGAGCTGATAGATGTTGGAGGCAAACATATTGTGTGGTTATTTTTGTTTATGTGTTTAAGGGGAAACATTTTTATTGGAGTGTCAATGGGTTGCAGGTTTGTCTTTGGGGAAGAAGTTGCTGAGAACTTCGAAGCCAGCACAGAGGGAGTAGTTATAATAATAATAATAATAATAATTTTTATTTAGGTAAAGGTACATACATAAAGAGGTTTTACAAAGTTTGTTGGCTTTATAGATAGAGCTAGTACATACAATGCCTAAAGCCACTAATTACGCAAAGCGTTTCGGGCAGGAAAAAACACTAATGACTAAAGCTTAAAACTAATGGGTAAAAAGAAAAAAATGCGTTGAGTACAAATAAAAATAGAGGTAAAAGAGGGGGGAACATTGTTGAAAAAGCAGCACAAATACAATTACAAATTATTACAGAAAATTACATTCAAACAGCGTTGATTTGAAAAACAAAAAAACAAAAAACATACATGGGTTGACAATAGAGGGGTAAGGTAGGTTACAGGGAATTTATTAGGTATAGCTTCGTTTTTAACTTAAACTGGTTGAGAGAGGTACAGTCTTTAACATGGTTGGGAAGGTCATTCCACATTCTGGGCCCCTTGATTTGTAGAGCATTTCTGGTTTGATTAAGTCGTACTCTAGGAATATCAAAACTGTATTTATTTCTGGTGTGGTGCTCATGGGTTCTGTTACAACCTTCTATGAAGCTTTTGAGATCAGGATTGGCATTATAGTTTAGCGTTTTATACATGTATAATACACATGAGAGAATGTGCAGTGACTTAATGTCTAACATATTCAGAGATTTGAGTAGGGGTACCGAGTGATGTCTGGGGCCAGAATTGGATATTGTCCTAATAGCAGCTTTGTGTTGAGTAATTAGAGGACGTAAGTGATTTTGGATAGTAGAGCCCCAAGCACAAATACCATAGTTGAGATATGGATAGATAAGGGAGTAATAGAGAGTCACCAGGGCAGGGCGTGGTACATAATATCTGATCTTAGAAAGAATGCCCACAGTTTTTGAAACTTTTTTTGATATGTTTAGAATGTGTCCCTGGAAATTCAGCTTGTGGTCAATGAGAATGCCAAGGAATTTGCCATCTAATTTGTTACAAATTTGGGTATTGTTTATTTTGAGATTTATTTGATTAGAGGATTTATTGCCAAACAGAATATAGAAAGTTTTGTCAATGTTAAGGGTGAGTTTGTTGGCAGTTAGCCACAGATGGACTTTATTTAGCTCAGTATTTACTGTGGCATTTAGAGCAAGGGAATCAGAACTGGAGTAAATGAAGGTTGTGTCGTCAGCAAATAGAATTGGTTTGAGGTGTTGGGAGGCATTTGGAAGGTCATTAATGTAGATGAGAAAGAGGAGAGGGTCAAGTATGCTGCCCTGGGGAACACCAATGTTGATGGGTAGGGTGGGAGAAATTGTATTATTCACAGAAACACATTGGAGCCTGTCAGTAAGGTAGGATTTGAGGTATTGTAGGGAGTGTCCTCTGACACCATAATGATGTAATTTAAGAAGAAGGTTTTGGTGGTTGACAGTATCGAAAGCTTTACGCAGGTCCACAAATAACCCAACAGGGAACTCATTTTTATCAAGAGCTGTATGAATCGAGTTAAGCATACTAATAAGTGCATCGTTAGTGCTTTTTTTGGGCCTGAAGCCATATTGGCAAGGGCTAAGTATATTGAGTTTGGCTAGATATGAGTAAAGCTGCTTATAGATTAGTTTTTCAAAAATTTTTGACAAGTTTGGCAGGATTGATATAGGTCTGTAGTTGTTAACATCTGTGAGATCACCACATTTGTGGACAGGCGTTACTCTCGCTTTTTTTAGAATATCTGGAAAGGTTTGGAGTTCAAGTGACTTGTTGAAGAGCAAAGCAATAGCAGGGGCTAAAGATCTGGAGGCTTTTTTGTAGATTAAAGTTGGTATCTCCTCAAGGGCACCAGACTTGGTTTTAAGGGAAAGGATTATCTCATTGACGTCAATGGAATTAATAGGCTTTAGGTACAGAGACTGGGGATAGTTCCCTGTAAGATAGTCCTTAATGTCAGTACTGGAAGATGGAATATCATTAGCAAGGGATGAACCAATGGAAGAGAAGAGCCTATTGAACTCAATAGCAGAATCAGAGGCTGAAAGCTGACCATCGTTATTAGACAGGAGAGTCGGTTTGTTATTTAAAGACTTCTTTGATCCCAATATTTGTGAAATTGTTCTCCAAGTTTGTTAAATGTTGCTCTTTATTTGGGTAAATTTATCTTCGTAGTATTTAGTTTTGGCTCGTCTAATTATCTTAGATAGGAATAATGAGTAATTCTTTGAGAGTTCTTTGGAGACAATTCCTAACCTATACTTCTTCTCAAGGTCATGTTTTTTATTAATAGATTTAAGTATTCCTTTTGTAAGCCAGGGATTGTTAAGCCTTTTGGTTGTGACTTGTTTTGTAAGCATAGGACAGTGGGTATTATAAAGGCTAAGAGTTTTTTGAAGAAAAGATTGAACTGCTAGGTTGATGTCCTCTATGTTACCTAACTCGGACTCCCAGTTGACATTATCAGTAGCAGTTATAAAATTGTCTATAGCAGTTTCATTGTGTAGTCTAAAACGTATCTCTCTTGACTCAAGAGGTGGTTTGCTAATGTTAGTTAGGAGAAATGTGGGGTAATGGTCTGTAGTGCTATCGGTGATTATACCTGAAGTAAGCGGAGAGGTTATGTTTGTCCAGATGTGATCTAGAGTCGTGGCAGTGCTATCAGTGATTCTAGTAGGTCTAGTGATTAAGGGTATGAGGAAGCAGGAATTCATACAGTTGAGGAAGCTAACAGCAGTAGGGTGTTCTGGCTCGCAGAGGTCAATATTAAAGTCCCCTGCGATAATTAGGTGGTTTTTGTTCAGTCTGTTATCAAGTATTAGATTTCTAAGGTTTGAGTTGAATTCGGACACATCAGTTTTAGGAATTCTATAAACTGCACCCACAGACAGGAAAGACTCGGCACCCTTGACTCTGAAGCTGGCGAAGATATACTCCCCATAGCAGTCTCTAGTTCTAATTTCTTTTAAGCATGTTAGTTCTTGGTGGTAGTAAAGAGCAGTGCCACCACCTCTCTGAAGTTGACGACAGTTGTGGATTGCTGAGTAGTTAGGCATGTTAAAGAGTTGAGTAGTATCCTCTTTCAACCATGTTTCAGTAAGTATAATAAAAGAGAATTTGTTGTCAATAGCTTCAATCAAGGCACTAACATCATCGAAGTGTTTACCTAGGGATCTAACGTTCAAATTGATTACAGAGATATTGTGATTATGAGTTAATACATTGTTTACATCATGTGCTGCAAAATATCTGCAATTTAGATCATTAAAGTGATTATTGTCATAGATAGTGGATAAGAGGTTAAGTTCTGGGTCTATACTTGTCTGCATAAAAAAAGCTGATTGCAGGAAAAACAAGAAAAAAAAAGAAAAAAATGTACACAATACTGTACCAAACAAACACAAAAGGGGCTTACAGGGGTACAATGGAGTAAGGGAGTATGGCTAGGCTAGGAAACCTAGGTAATAAATGAGATTAAAGAAAAAAACATATAAACATGGACTATACAAAACACAAGATATAGATATACAAAACAAAAAAATATAAACAAGACTAAGCAATACAAAAAAAATTGAGCAAAAATGAAAAAATGAGGTAGATTGCTTACAGGTACTCTCAGGTACACTGTAAGTAACAATAGATAGATAATATATATCAATATAGAAAAGAATGTCACGATACAATAAGATAAGCAATTACATGAACAGATGAAAGACAAATCTGCTGTAAAATAGAAAGTAATTATAGCAAAACACAACAATATAATAATATAACAATACAATAAGAGCTTACAAAGTATTGAGTCTGCTAAATTAGAGAATAATTATGGCAAGACACAACAATAAATGCAAGTAAACAAAGAATTGAAACAATTAGAGGTAGAATTAAGGTCACTAGATAGCCATGGAGGATACACAAGTTTGGCGGAGAGAACAAAAAATCAGTAGAGACTGTCAAGATGAATATATAAGAAAATTTGACAAATGATAATTGTAAAGTAAAATAATCTTAAAGATAATAAATTTTATTAAGCTTAGTTTTAACTTATAATTAGTATGAACTTAATTAAAAGAACAAAAATGAGATCAATAATTGATTTCAATAAATGACATAGATCAATAAAAATAAATTTAAAATATAAATGGAATAGGGTAAGATTAGATTTAAGAGTAAAATTTTACAATGAAACTGAGGTAGATGCTTGCATAAGTGCATAGAGACTTGATGGATTATTTAGGAAATTATATGAATAAGAGAACATTAGGTAAATGGTAAGGCAGAGACAGCACCTTAGACAAAGTTAGATTAAGTTAGGTTAGGCTCAGGCACTGAAAGGGTTATTTTAAGTACTGGCATTGGTCGAGTTCAGGTTTTCAGATATACCACAATCACTTAAGAAGGTCAGGAGTTGTTGGTCACATTTTATTTCATATCTTTTTCCTGTACCTTCTTTCTTCGCAAAAATCGTACCATTCCTGGTGTAGCACTGCTTGATAAGACCAGGGTTTTGTTTGCGAATTTGGCGCAGCCTGTAGAGGAGGGATCCACGCTGCTTTGTAAGACACTCATTTATATAGAGGTTGGTTTTTTGCTTAGCAGCTGTTTGTATGAGGTCAAACTTCGCAGAGGGATTTGTAAGTTTGATGAGCATTCTCCTGTTACGGGGATTGTTTTTATCTATCCTAATTGCCGATTTGATTTGAAAATTGACCCTGATCTTTGAATTAATGAGACTCCAAGGTAGTGGAGGAGAGGACCTCGAGCTGTGAGGAGAAGCAGTGAAGAGGAGTGTCACGTGCTTCTGTAGAGGTGGTGAAGCACCATAGTTGCTCGAGGAAACTTAATGGTGTAGCAGCCAGGAGAGCTATGGAGGACCCTAGTAGAAGTGGCGAAGTACCATAGTTGCCCAAGGGAAACTTCATGGTGTAGCAGCCTGGAGGAGCTGCAGAGGATCCTGGTGGTTAAACCCGGAAGAACCTGAAGAGATCAGGGTAGTGAACTTCCAGATGTGGAAGGGAAGTTCTAAATGATTACGTGTAGGGAGGTGATAGAGTGTTTGGTTGTCATTAGCGTGCAAGACGCAGTGAAAGGTGAGTGATTGTTTGCCATTCTTGTGCCGAGGAGTGTTTATACTGAAGTTTAGAGTTACAGTCGTAGGCTGGATTACCTACAGATGTAAGTGTTCTAGGACTGATAGGGTGATCGATTGATCATTGTTATATATCAAGGAACATTTATACTGATATATATTTGTTATTGCATTCATACACCAATTTTCCCTGCACATGTTTATAAATATATATTCTCTTGCTGACAGTGCAACATTGTATTATAAGACTTGATCTACTTGAGGAGGTTGGTAGTATTAGGTGGTGAATCCAGAGATAGGATACCACTTGATAAGCAGATGATAGAGCTCTGATAGTGTTGGAGTGCAACCTGACTGAAATAGTATGGAGTGTAGGATTCATTATTATTATATGTGTGTAGGTATTGTGTATGTGCTTTGTCCAGTAAATGTATTCAAATTTGCTGGTGTTTGCCCTTGTCCTAGTGAGGCTTCCCAGGAAGTAGTAAAGAAGGAGAGAGAGAGAGAAAGAACCAAGAACCACTGCTGTGGACAGGGTAGGACGGAAAACTAATAAGTCAAAGGGGATTGAGGAGATAATATCACATAAGGAGAGAGTGGGGAGGCACAGTGACTCGAGTGGGTGTGTGCACGTGACAACGAGGCTAAGTATTGGAGCCGCATCCCCTAAACGTGTGACGTTGAGCCCCTCTCCAAGAGCCAGAAGCGCCCAGGGTGATCTCCTGGTAAAGTATAACCACTCTACCGAGTTGTGGGTTGGGTTGTCCAGAAAGAAGGATCAACGACGACAACACCACCAACCCACGCTACAACAGTAGATAAAGACAGGCTATTTAACACAAGGTGCACATGCACAAGGGGACACAGGTGGAAACTGAGTGCCCAAATGAGCCACAGAGATATTAGAAAGAACTTTTTTAGTGTCAGAGTGGTTGACAAATGGAATGCATTAGGAAGTGATGTGGTGGAGGCTGACTCCATACACAGTTTCAAGTGTAGATATGATAGAGCCCAATTAGCTCAGGAATCTGTACACCTGTTGATTGACGGTTGAGAGGCGGGACCAAAGAGCCAGAGCTCAACTCCCGCAAACACAATTAGGTGAGTACACACTTCCCTTGCCCCATACTCTGAGAGAGATTTTCGAATTTATTCACTCCTTCACTTTGGGTCACAACAATAGCCTTCTTAAAAATAAATCATGCCTAACAAACTGCTCCAGGTTTAGGAAATGGTAACCAGCAATTCAGACAAGGACTTCCAGTACATGTAGGATACATAAACTTTGCTAAAGCTTTTGATAATGTACCACATGAAAGACTGACATGAAAAGTGCAAGCACATGGAATATATTGTAGAATACTAGAATGGATCAAACAATGATTAAAACAAAGAAAGCAAAGTGTCGTCCTAAACGGAAATATCTCTGAGTGGAGAAATGTGGTGAGTGGAGTACCGCAAGGTTCCATTTTGGGGCTAACCCTTTTTGTCATATACATCAATGACATAGAATAGAATATCACAAACCATATCATCAAAATTGAAGATGACGCTAAGATTTATGGTAAAGTATGGAGTGAACATAATATTGAGGCCTTACACAGCGATCTACATGAACTCCACAAGTATCGGACGATTGACAAATGCTCTTTAATTTCGAAAAATGCAAATACCATGCATATGCGGCATAACATTGCACATCACAACTATCAAATAAGAAATGTGTGGCAAAAATAAAAAAATCAAAGAGGGTTGTCAGGTCTATCAAGGAGGTGCCTGAGAAGGGAGGCGGCATTTTCTGTTGTCCATTGGTTGACACGGATGAAGTGAATGTTGTTGAAAGCTCTGCTGTTTGAAGCCGTGAGTGTCTTTTCCATACTGCACCGATGAGGTCAGCCTGTTCTTGTGGGTCTTCTATTTTTCCCAGTTGTTCCTCGACATCTTCATCCAGGAATGTGTGTATGAGGCGGGTGAGGCTGGGGTTAGCCGATCCCAAGAGCTGTCTGATCTTACACCAGAAGGCTCCTGGCTCCTTTTTGTACCGTTTGGCCTGTCTCACAAGGGTTCCCCATATGTGGCTCTTATGAGTTAGCATTAGGTCTATGGTTTCCCTTCTGAGTGTTTGTAGGGACAACACTGGTGGCTGGCCAGTTTGGTAGTGGCTTTGACAGGCTCGTTGGTACTCCTTCATTTTACCTCTGATTTCTTGGGTCGGTTTATATTGGTGGTGGATCTTTCACAGATGGCCTCAGTTGCAAGCTGGATGTGGTTGTGGATGGTATTTACTGCTTGGTCTATTGTTTGGGTGGGTAGGTTGTCAAACTCGATGATGGGGTCGTCAGTGAGGAAGGTGTCATAGTCACCTGGGAGGTGTCACAAACTGGAAGGGGGGTAGCTTAGAGGGTGGTGACCACATGTATGTGATCCGACCCCACGTTCTTGCCTGGGGGTCACTCTGCTGTGGAACAGGTCACAGTCTCTGTTGGTCAGTACTATGTCAGGGGAGCCCCCTCACGGTGCCAGTAAAGAATGTCTTGAAGTGGGGGCCTTCGAAGGAGAGGTCTCTGTTTTGCATTAAACTGAAGAGCTGTCTGCCCTTTAGGTCTGCTCTGGTAGGAGCGTTAAATAGGGCCTGGTGGTGGTGGGCATTCAGGTCTCCGGCAATTTTAGTTGGGAGTGTCCTGTCGAGCAGCCTGTTGAGTGGGATAGAGGGGAGGTAAGCGAGTCCTGGGGGTAGGTATGCGGTGCAGACGATTAGGGGGCCGTGTGAGGTGGTGAATTCTATTGCAAGGAAGTGGTCATCTTCTATGAGGATGGGGCGGTAGGAAAGCCTTCTCTTTATTAGGATTGCCACCCAGCTGTGCTTTCCCCCTGTTGACCTCCATAGTAGAATATCCCCAAAGAGAGATGTGCTGGTCCTGTCTAACCGCTGTTTCATTGAGTAAGATAATATCTGGGTTAAGTCTGGCTACCTCCAGGGTGAGGAGGTATCTGTTGTTGAAGTAGTGTCTGATATTCACTTGAAGAATGGTGATCCTCATTATTGGTTGTGAGTCGTATGTGTTTGTTTGGCTCGAGTGCCAGTTTTGTTAACTTCGGTTTGGCTTCTGATGTGTGTGTAGGCGGAGGATAGGTCTTTTGGGCCAGCTATCATGTTCCTGGTTCCGGCAGGAGGTTGGATGAGGTTTTCCACACGTTGCTGTACAATTGAGGGGTCTTTGTTGTCGCTACTGTTCTCGATGTCCACGTCTGTAGTGCTAGAGTCACTCACAGATGGAGTATTAGGGGGGTTGCTTGCCCTTACCCTGTCCTCAGGGGATGAGCTTCGGCTGCTAGTGTTGGCCCTGAGCCTCTTAGAACAATTGTGTGTGGAACTGCGGTGTGTGAGGCGTTGATTGCGTCTAGGGTGTCTTATGGCAAGGGTGCTTGTGAGGGCTTTGAGTATAATCCTGTCTGGGACTACTGTAGGAATGGTGGACCTGGGTGTTTGCTAGTTTGTCGGGGTGGAGGGGCCGGGGTGATTCTGGGAGTTTGGTGTCTCTTGAGCGTTGGATGAGGCCTGGGGGTGAAGAGCATTTGGGTTGGAGTTGTTGGGTTGTGCTTAAGCCTGGCCGGCGGCTGTGTTGTTAGGAGACAGGTAGGCCAGCGAGTCCTCGGGCATGTGGACAGGGGACAGGCCATTGTCCATCCTGAGTGAGTTCCAGAAATCCAGGAGCTTCACCGGGTTGTTTGGAAATGTGATTTGGGCAAATGTTAGGAGTTTAGCTCCTAAGCTGGGATTAGGATCGGGGTTTGTTGCGAGAAGGTTAGATGTTGAGGCCTGTTGTGGATGGTTCTGGGTTTGCCCTGGTATAACTGTGGAGTTATTGAGGTGTTGGTTGCTTTGGTGTTTCCCTTGGGCGACCGACTGGGCCTGCAACCCTGGGAATTGGGCCTGTTGTTGGTTGGGGTTACTCCAGGCGTTTACTGGTGGTGGAGGGGCAGGAATGGTGATTGTTGCTTGTTGACGGGCTGTTGTCACCGTTTCCCTTGCTTGCTTGATTGCATCCTGTCTATGAGGACACAAATAAGTGATAGCAATGTGTGCACCATTGCATTGTGCACACTTGGGTGTTGGGCTTGTGCATTCCCTGTAGTTGTGTTCCCCTGCACACCTGCTGCACTTGGGGATTTCAATGTTGCATGCACTAGAATAGTGGTCATACTGGAAGCATTGTTTGAGCTTGTGAAACCTCTGTAAGGTGATTTGGTCAGGGCCAGACTTGATGCCAAATGCAGAAAAGCCAAGGTAGCAGACTTGTGCTGCTTGCTACGGTGAAGCCAGAAATAGTTTCAGTACTTGGTTGTTGTGGGATTGAGTTGTAAACCAGTGGGCCTGAATTATTTTAATATCCCTGTTTTTTCTCCAGATTTCTGCAGATATCTCGTCAACTGAGTGATCCATGATGATGTCATGGATCCTATGTACAAAGATAGTGCGTTTGGCTTGGAAGTTGGCCGGGGGTAGACTGTGATCCACCTTCTCCAATAGTTTGTTCAGACTGTCGGTCGAAAGGAGTTCTGGAAGGTCTGCATTGTGTACCAACAAGATGGCTCCAGTTGTTATTTTGAACACATTTTTTGTAGGTAATCTGGGTGATCTCATGAATTACTTCAAGTAGTTGGGCTGGAGAACGAATCTGGCCAGATTCGTCAGTGAAGCTGACTTTGGCCGCCATGACCTTGTGGGCCAGGAAGCCTAGTCTAATCTATACTAAGGTGGATGTTTGTGTTGTGTCTTGGTAGACTAAGTGGCTGGTGGGTGTTAGTTCGGCCGAGGCCGCTAACTTTTTTTTTTTTTTTTTTTTTTTTTTTTTTTTTGAGATATATACAAGAGTTGTTACATTCTTGTACAGCCACTAGTACGCGTAGCGTTTCGGGCAAGTCCTTAATCCTATGGTCCCTGGAATACGATCCCCTGCCGCGAAGAATCGTTGTCTGAGTTGAAGAGTTGAAGCCTAACAACTTCTAGTTGTTAGGCAACTAGAGCTACTTGAACCGTTGGTAATTGAACCTATCGATAGCCTAAGCCTGCTACAAGGCTGTTAGTTGCCCGATCAAACCATCGCGAGAACTCCAAGAACCCAGTTTTGGCTACCGCTCGGGAATGATCGTTTAGAATAGCGAAATACATGAGGTAGAAACAGTTTAGAAAGACAGTCTTATTCACATCTTAATTCTATGATTAGTAGGTTGAGCATTATGTATTGTGTGAGTGTGTGTGTGGAGTGTTGTTGTACAGGCAGGGAGAGAATGAGGAGGATGGGGGTGGAGTTTGGGGAGGGGGGGGGGAAGGATGAGGAGGATGGGGATGGGTTTATTTGGACATCATTCTGCTGTAAGCGTCTGTAGAGCTGGTTGGGTCACAGTTCAATTGCCAAGGCCTCAACGGCGCGACTTGGCGACGAGAGAACTTGTAGCTGACTGAGAGCAAGTCTGGCTGCTGAGCGGCCGGCCGGCTGTGATTGGCTGGCTGGCGCACCAATCCTGAGAGAGGTGGGCGGGGCCAAGGCGCGGACGTCCCTGTAGATGGCGGGAGTTCCTGGGCTTTATGCCGTTGTGTGTTTATGCCTTTATGCTCTAAGTGGGCTCCCATACGAGGAATAGTTGAGAGTTTACAGGGTTAACAACACTGCAAACCAGACATGACACGGCTGAACTCATCGAAACTTAAAATGTTGAAGAATTTGTTGAACGTTCTGTCCTCGTCGAGGCCACTCGAGAGATAGTGGCCCTCAGGCAAATATGAACACGTTGGACTGGACGGTGTGAGAATAGCTTGAGCTGCTTCAACTCTACATGTGTAATTTATATCACAATAAATTCATTTTAATTTCAAAACATGAAATACATTTTGAAATAAATTTATTTCAATATTAAAACATTAGTTACCAAATATAAACAGATCTAACAGAGAACTGTAGTAAGGTCAGGTTCAGTCTCGTGTCCTGTATACAGCTCTGCTGTATAGTGTAGAATACTTATCTCTGAAAGTATTACATGTAATACAGGCCCAGAGGAATCTTTACCGACCTTCCTTTCTCTCTCATAATTTTATAATTTCATCCCGAAATTCATAAACCGTTTTGTCTTTAAAGGCAATCAGAAATCACTTGATTGTAAAATATTTGTTTTGTCTTAAATCCTGTTGATAATATGATGGTTAGAGCACTAGTTCTTGGACTGGTCTGGGACAGGCAGCCATCTCTGGGACACCCAGCATCTTTTCACAGGGTATCCCAGCCATCTCTGGGACACCCAGCATCTTGCCACAGAGTATCCCAGCCATCTCTGGGGCACCCAGCATCTTGCCACAGGGTATCCCAGCCATCTCTGGGACACCCAGCATCTTGCCACAGGGTATCCCAGCCATCTCTGGGACACCCAGCATCTTGCCACAGGGTATCCCAGCCATCTCTGGGGCACCCAGCATCTTGCCACAGGGTATCCCAGCCATCTCTGGGACACCCAGCATCTTGCCACAGGGTATCCCAGCCATCTCTGGGGCACCCAGCATCCTGCAACAGAGTATCCCAGCCATCTCTGGGACACCCAGCATCTTGCCACAGAGTATCCCAGCCATCTCTGGGACACCCAGCATCTTGCCACAGAGTATCCCAGCCATCTCTGGGGCACCCAGCATCTTGCCACAGGGTATCCCAGCCATCTCTGGGGCACCCAGCATCTTGCCACAGAGTATCCCAGCCATCTCTGGGACACCCAGCATCTTGCCACAGGGTATCCCAGCCATCTCTGGGGCACCCAGCATCTTGCCACAGGGTATCCCAGCCATCTCTGGGGCACCCAGCATCTTGCCACAGGGTATCCCAGCCATCTCTGGGACACCCAGCATCTTGCCACAGAGTATCCCAGCCATCTCTGGGGCACCCAGCATCTTGCCACAGAGTATCCCAGCCATCTCTGGGACACCCAGCACCTTGCCACAGAGTATCCCAGCCATCTCTGGGACACCCATCATCTTGCCACAGGGTATCCCAGCCATCTCTGGGACACCCAGCATCTTGCCACAGGGTATCCCAGCCATCTCTGGGACACCCATCATCTTGCCACAGGGTATCCCAGCCATCTCTGGGACACCCATCATCTTGCCACAGGGTATCCCAGCCATCTCTGGGACACCCAGCATCTTGCCACAGGGTATCCCAGCCATCTCTGGGACACCCAGCATCTTGCCACAGGGTATCCCAATAATAGATGTAATTTGGAATGCTTTAACGTGACAATAGGACCATAGGATTAAGGACTTGCCCGAAACGCTACGCGTACTAGTGGCTGTACAAGAATGTAACAACTCTTGTATATATCTCAAAAAAAAAAAAAAAGTAATATTAAACTGAGCATAAACAGTTTTGACCAGCACATGCAAAAGTTTTGTTAAATTTTAAAAGCTCAAGTCTTCTTGTATCGTACTAAGTTTTTCTTAATTTATTAAGAAAATTAATATATTTTTTATCTACGTGGTTTATATACTTTAAACAAGACAGGTCTCAGGCCAGAGTCCTGAGGACCATTGGCAACTATGGTAATGTTGCACTTGAGTGTTGTATCTACGTGGTTTATATATACGGTAAACAAGACAGGTCTCAGGCCAGAGTCCTGAGGACCATTGACAACTATGGTAATGTTGCACTTGAGTGTTGTATCAACATGGTTTATATATACGGTGTGGGAAAAACCTGCTGGGATTGATATAAGAGGAGACTACCAGGGACTTGTACTGAACTAAATTAAAAATTTACTGTCTGCAAATTAATTCAACTAAAATCTCTAGCTAGGGTTGTAAATCCTAGATCCTCTTTTCCTAATGACAAACTGTGGGCTGTAAGGGACAGGTGGGGTGAATGACTTAGTTGATAGAAGTTCCAGTCCACCTGTAGACAGGGATCTCACATCAGCTTGTATTTTATACAAGGATAAGATTTAATAAATTCAGTTATCTGACTGAACACTGGCTCTGTTTAAATCAGAGATTTAAACATACATAGTCTAACCTAGTACCATAACTTAACAGCCAATATGTACTTATACTTTAAACAACAAATTAAATTGTAAAAGTATAAATAAATGACCTTAAATATAGTTTAAATACTGTTGAGTAAGTACTAGAAATTATATTCAATTAAATGAACTTATATGATAACTTAAAAATTAACTAAGCAAGCTATTGATAACTTAATTTATATATTCAAATATATATGCAGACATATTCACTTTATACAGTTAGCTTGACTGAATCTCTTCCAAGACTGTGGACACTTGTGAGGTTTTTACTTATTGAGGCTGAATTCTTTTCTGACAGAATGGACACTCATGAGGTTCAGTGCTTGGATAAGATTCACAGCTACACTACAATTTTAATAAACGTACCGATGTATGAGGCTTAGCCTCGCTTTTTAACCAACAGACAGATTTATAGGATATTAAAGCTACACAAGCATACAATTGGCCAATCATATACCAAATAACCTTCAATATACTTCTCTGCCAGTCGGGGTGCCTGTCTGACAAGTTTGCCAGACTGATTAACTCTCTCTTGTTGAGTTTAGGCACGATATTTTGCTACAGCGTTGCTGTATGATGATCTGGTAGCGTTGCTACGTGATTATCCTGCAGTTGCAGAAGAATGATTCGAGATAAAAGTTTATGAATGAAGGTGGAGGAAACCGTGTCACTGATCTCCACTATACACTCTATTTTATGTAATGTTCCAGGATTTTCCTTGTAGATATTGTCCAGGTACTCCCCCAGTTCTAGAGAGTATTCACTGGCGATAAAAAATATTAGATAAGGTGTCCTTGAGCTGGTAATGTTCGCTAAGGATCAGTCACTTGTTCACTCATTTGTAAACAAACGCGGAGTGCCGCTGGGCTTGTTGGTGGGCGCTTCACTCCCCCCAACGCCCTGCCATGCTCTCTGAGCACGGTAGCCTTCAATGAATATTGATTGATTATTTTTACAGTCTAGACTTATTATTGAAATAAGATGTGATTATAATATAATTAGATATAAGATTTAAAGATTATAAGTAGTATTTGTAAGTACCACTGAATCTTATTAAGGATTTGATTTTTAATCCTACCGGATGTTGAATCAATGTTCCAATAGTTTTTTAATTAAGAAGTCCTTCTAGAAGCTTCTGGATCCTTGAAAGATCATGTACAAAGTCACGTAGGCATCAAAAGGGCCCCTGTTGAGTACGTGTTCATGGTGCCATTGTCATCTAGGATCAAGCTATAAAATGAATCTTTAATGATTCAAATATGATTATGATACGATTTAGATACGATTTTGATATGATATAGAAATTATACATTTCTTAGATGATTATTAGATATGGTGGGTAAAAATTTCCCACATCTTCCAGAGGGAGAGAACTGGCACAGAGTCCAATACTTAGGACAATAGTAACCATATGTATTTATTTACTCTCCATTGGATTGATAATACAAGTGCAAATTTTGCTTGCACTTTTGTGCTGCTGTCCGTTGTGGACGATTGTGTCTGTTAGGAGTCTGTGGGTCTTGTGGAGTTAGAGTGTCTTGAGGTCTCTCAGGATCTAACTGCAGCTGGCTCACTGATTCCATGTGGATGAGTTTGTCCAATGTCTTCAGGGAAGTTGTTCCTTTAGACAGGATTTTGACTATTCTCAAAATCCCCTGACTATCTGGATGGACTGAGACAACTTTACCTAATGGCCAGTCAGCCCTAGGGCCATCACTGTCTACCAAGACAATATCGCCAGGTTGGAGATTAGCTATATTATGGGGGACATTGGCCCCATAGTGATGTTCTCATAGAGATGTAAGATATTCTTTTGTCCAAACATCATTCCATTTTTGGATTATGCTGGACAGATGTTTATACCCCTGAACCAACTCGCTCTGACCCACATATGAGGGATCTCTGATCTCATCATCCACTAGAGATGGTACTGGAGTCAGAAGTCTTCCATACATTAGGTGGGCAGGACTTAATGGCTCATGTTGAGTAGGATCCTCAGACAAGTAAGTCAACGGCCGGTTATTCACCCTTGATTCTATTTCCGTGATTACTGTCTGGAGTTCTTGAAGATTGATTTTCTGACGGTGTAGAGATTTTCTCAAGGATCTTTTTACAGTTCCTATTAACCGTTCATAAAATCCTCCGTGCCATGGGGCTCTCGGAGGGATAAATTTCCATCTGCAATGACGCTGTTCCAGTGTGGAAGTAACTGCAGGATGGGAACAGATTTCCCGTAGACATGCTTCTCCAGCTACCAAGTTTGCTCCGTTATCTGAAATCATCAGCTTAGGGCATGATCGGCGTGCTGCGAATCTGCGGAAAGCTTGAATAAATGATTGCGCAGTCATATCGGGTGTTACCTCTAGATGTACTGCCCTGGTGGTAGCACAGGTGAACAGACAGATGTATGCCTTGATAGGTTGCTTATCAGCAGTCCCTGTTAGATATATTGCTCCTGTATAATCTACTCCTGCCGTTTCGAAAGGTTGTAGATGGACCACTCGTTCCTTTGGCAGGGGTGGTGGCCCTGGATAAGAGCAAGTTCTTGCATCGTACCTTCGGCATATCATGCAATTCTTCAAGATTGATTTGACTGACTGTCTTCCCTGAGGAATCCAGTACTGCTGTCTGATTTGTGTGAGTGTGTCTAACACTCCTCCATGTTTGATGATTTGTTGATGTGTATGCAACACAATCAACCTTGTGATCCAATGATTTTTTGGTAAAAGCCATGGATGCACGGTATCTAGATTGATATCTGCGTGTTTAAGTCTCCCTCCACAACGCAGAATGTTGTGATTTTCTTGGTCTATCCACAGACCGAGATTGTGTTTTAACTTATGCGGAAGATTTTCATAGTTATTCCCATAAGTTTCTCTCTGGGCTTGTCTTACCCAATAGATAAGTGCATCAGGAAAAGTGTATTTTATACCTTTTTTCCTGAGATAATGAAACACGTTCTGTGTTACATTGATTAATTTGATGAGCGAGGAGTAACGAGTACAATCCAAGACTGATATTTGAGCTTGCTGCCTGGTGGTAGTTATGGTTTGTGTCGTAATGACGTGTGGCTTTTGTTCAGGCCAACTACCATTCACTAACCATCGAGGCCCATGAAACCAAATATCTGCCTTTGCAAACTGTTTAAATGTCATACCTCTTGATAAGAGATCAGCTGGATTATCCTTTGTTGGTACATGCAACAATTGAAAGCCTGCGGAAATTTCTTTAATTTCCGAGACGCGGTTTTTTACATATGGAGTTGGACAGTTGTCGTTTCGTACCCATTGTAAGACAGCTTCATTGTCAGACCATATGATGACATCCTTGATGTTCATGGTAGACAAGACTTGTTTGATATGCACAGCTAAGCGTGTACCAGTTAGCAGTGCTGTTAGTTCCATCTGAGGCAAAGTCCTCTTTTTTAATGGAGCGACTCTGGCCTTAGAGGTGATAAGATATGATTGATTAGAAGTCACTAAGTAAGCACAAGCTCCAAAAGCTTTGGCTGACGAGTCTGCGAATACATGTAGTGATACTTCTTCATTTTCCTCGACTATGTGTCTCGGAAAGATTATCTTTTCAACTAAAGTTTGTTCTTGAGCCACTTCCATCCAAGCTTTTTGTAACTGGATTGGTAGTGGATCATCCCAACCAACCTTAGCCTTCCATGCTTCTTGCACTAATAAACGCCACTTGATAGTCAAAGGATTTAGTAGACCAAGTGGGTCAAATACTTTGCTAACTTGTGAAAGCAAATCCCTTTTTGTAGTGATGTTGTAATTTACTGGCACAGATTTGATCGATATTGTGTCCGAGATTAAATCCCAATCCATACCTAACACCTTTTGTGATTCTGGTACGTGATATTCAGGGTAATCTCTTGCTATTTGATTATTCAATGTTGCATTATTAGAGGCCCAAGATTGCAGTGGCATGTTGGCACCTTGTAGCTCCTTGTTGGCCTCTTGATATAATTGTAACAGTTCAGTAGTACTGTTAACTGTCCCTTGAAAATTATCTACATATAGATTTTGACTGATTTCAGTCTTACAGGGACTTGATGATTTCTTCAGATGAGTATCTAGAGTTGCTTGCAACAGAAATGGACTGCTTGTCGCGCCGAAAAGAACTGAAGAGAATCTGAAAGTCACTACAGGACTATTGACATCTTCTGGGTTCTCTACCCATAGAAACTTAGTGAAGTCTCTATCTTCTTCCTGTAAGCCAACTCTTAGAAAGGCCTTACTTATATCTGCTGAATACGCATATTTGTTAAGTCTAAACTTCAACAGTATGTCATACAATTTCTGAGTTAGACTTGGACCTGTTTGCAAACAATCATTTAGACTGGTTCCTTGGGGTCCAGATTTAGAGCTACAATTAAAAACTATCCGTAAAGGAGTTGTTTTTGATTCTCTCATTACAGCCATGTGTGGTAAAAAATGGCCTATTTGCGTATTGTCATGTTTCACGACTTCGATGAATTTATTCTTTAATTGTTGAGCAATAATCTCATGATAGAGTTTTAAATGCTCAGGCCTTTTTCTTAGCTTTGCTAATTGAGATTTAAATTGACTATAAGCCATGTAATAATTGGTAGGTAAGGTTTTATGGTTGATTTTCCATGGTAGCCTTACCCAGTACTGTCCATCATTGTACTGTACTGTTTCTAAGTACTGATTGTATGCACAGACATCATCAGGACTTGGTTGTTCAGGAATTATTCCTATGGCATCAAGTTCCCACAATTGAGGTACAGATTCCAATCCATCATCAATCATGTGGGGGATTTTAAGTGGTGACTGTTCTTTGCCTAGTCATGCCACTATTACAGTTTCTGTATGATGTGATTTTTCAGGAGTTGAAGGTTCAAGATCTAGTATAGGTCCTGTCATCAATATGCCTCCTGCTGATTTGAGTATATTCATACCCATAGATTCTTCTGATCCCAGAATGAATCGATGATAGTAGTCAGCTCCAATCAGGATTCCGATATCCCCTATGTAGTCAGAATCAAGTAGAGGATCTGCTAATTGGATTCCTTTTTCTTTTAGGAATTTAATTGTGGCTGTCAGACCAGTCACTTCCATTTCAGTAGGAATTTTATCAACTACTATGGCTTCTACTGTCCTTTGGGATGTACCTAGACAGACATTGAGTTTTACTACTGGAAAGGTTCTACGACCAGAATTAGTAAAAAACCCTGATATGGATGTAGATACTTGCTTTGAAGATTTAAGTTGTAAATCTTCTGCCATCTTTTTACTGATAAAGGTTTTCTGTGACCCTTGATCAAAAAAGCCTCTAGTTGGAATACAAATTCCTTGATTGCATAGTTCTAGCTGTGCAGTAGGCAATATGGCTGCTGTAACAATTTCTGTATCCAAGTCGTTGACATTGCTCATTACTGTACAGAATTGTACGGCTGTTGTGGTATTATCATCTTTGGGCTTTGCCTGAGATGCATGTTGATTATTGGAAGTCTGTGATCTGGATTGAGTGTTAATATCACTACAGAGTGCTGTGTGATGTACACTTTTATGACAATATTGGCAGTTTTGCAATGGAGTGTTACACTCACTTGTATCGTGCTTCCGTAGACAACGGATGCACCTGTTCAGAGATTTCAGTCGATCGATTCGACTGGCACGGCCTACATAAACTGTGCATTGATAAATGGTATGTGCTTCTTGACAGAATAAACATTTTGGGGCACTTGCAGCTCCTTTTGTATTATCTGTCTTAGGAGCTTGGTTTCCTACAGTTCTGTTAACTGTGGGGGATATAGCATAAGAGCCAACATTATTCTGTTTCCACTTTGCAGAAGAGGAGTTTTGTTGCCTTGATTTTTGACTGCCATTCTGGACATTTTTGCTTTTGTCCGTGGATTCACCTTTGGGGATTTTTTCTTGAGATCTAAGTTTTCCTCGGCTTCGTAATCTTTGTACGTAAGCTCGAAGTCCATCAATGATTTGGCTTTGTGATAAGATGTTGGTGTTATAATGAGTGCATAGGCTGTCTATGACCTCATTTGGAAGTTTCCTTTGAATGATTAACTTTATAAGCCACTCTGCATCACCTACAGGTACTTTTGTACTGAGGGCTTTGATGATTGATTCTATAGACAATCGAAATGATTGTAGTGACTCATAACTTTTATTTGGAGAGGGTAAATCCAATAATTTGTATGAGAGACGTGCAATTGCAGTCTCCTTATCACTGTAGTTATCTTGTAACAACTGTAAGGCATGGTCGTAATCATCATCTGTTAATGACAAATTAGCAATGACCTGCCTTGCCTCTCCCCGTAACTGGCCTTGCAAATATTGAAACTTTGTCGCCTTTTTGAGAGAGGGCTTGGAATTTATTATAGAATCAAAGTGTCTCCAGAAGGTATCCCAATCGTCTTCATCCTTGCCCTCAAAATATGGTAATTGTACCTTTGGGAGCTCTGCGGCTATATTTGTGATAGTTGCATTGCTCTGTTGAGTGGATGAGCTCACATTGGATTGGGTTCCTGCTTGAGATATTTGTTTGATTAAAGGATCAAGTTGATCTTGGATTTTATCTTCATACATTGTCATTTCAGCGACAATTTCCTGAAGTTCCCTTCGGGTTAAATCTGCATTAGCCATTTCTGTTAGATAAATCTCTGCATGGCGTTTGATTTGTTCATACTTATCCACAGCTGCTTTTACTCTGGTATTCAGAATTATTAAATCAGGAGATGGTTGCCTAGCCAACTTTTGACATTTGTCAATCAGTTGAGTTAGGTGATTTTGCAGACCATTAAGTGTCCTCCTATTTCCTGTTTCAGCTGCTGGTGGAACGCTGTCAGCCATTTTGACCTTTTCCGAGTTTTGGAGATTCCGAGATTTTTCTCTTTTTTCTGATAAATATGTATGATGTTAATGTATTTTGATAAATGAGCTTTCCTGTCTACTTAGGTAATGATTCCAAAGATCGTCCTTCATTTCCTCCCTGGAATCTGGTTGTAGCAGGTGTTCATTATCAAAAGTACTGTAATAATTTGATTTGTGACCCGAATGCACGAATGCACCAAGTTGGTAAATCTTGTAATAATTTTTTAAAAATAGTAAATGGCACTATTTTTGCAAAGTTATTACAAAATCTGTTACCATAATAATAGTTAGATAAAATACAGTAGAATGTCTACTGGTTTTACCTGTAATATAGGGTATGATATAGTTGATTATAGATAGATTGTAATGAAATGCTCTTACAGTGATGATAACACTTTTTTAAAGAATATTATGTAATGAGCAGCTCTGAAAATCAGTAGATTAGAGATAATGCTAGATAATACACTTAAATATATATGTAATGTTACCACAATGAGGTAGATAATGGTATTTTATGATTAAGATGCAGTGCAGTGTCTGTGACACTGATATAATTAAGTACTGTGGTTTCTTAACACAAAACAATATTGGTATGCTATGAATGCTTACTAGTTAATGGATATGGTGGCTTAAGCCACTGCAAACTATTTGTTTACTTAGATATATGGCTATGATAAATATTGGCTGATAGCTAGGTTAGGCTAGAATATGTAAGAATTATTCCAATGCAAAATCAAGAAGTTTCTTATCTATTTGGCACTGAAATATTCGATAAACGAATGATCATAAATATCTAGGTACAAAAGACCATTATTATCTAGGTTCGAAGGACCATTAATGTGGGAAAAACCTGCTGGGATTGATATAAGAGGAGACTACCAGGGACTTGTACTGAACTAAATTAAAAATTTACTGTCTGCAAATTAATTCAACTAAAATCTCTAGCTAGGGTTGTAAATCCTAGATCCTCTTTTCCTAATGACAAACTGTGGGCTGTAAGGGACAGGTGGGGTGAATGACTTAGTTGATAGAAGTTCCAGTCCACCTGTAGACAGGGATCTCACATCAGCTTGTATTTTATACAAGGATAAGATTTAATAAATTCAGTTATCTGACTGAACACTGGCTCTGTTTAAATCAGAGATTTAAACATACATAGTCTAACCTAGTACCATAACTTAACAGCCAATATGTACTTATACTTTAAACAACAAATTAAATTGTAAAAGTATAAATAAATGACCTTAAATATAGTTTAAATACTGTTGAGTAAGTACTAGAAATTATATTCAATTAAATGAACTTATATGATAACTTAAAAATTAACTAAGCAAGCTATTGATAACTTAATTTATATATTCAAATATATTTGCAGACATATTCACTTTATACAGTTAGCTTGACTGAATCTCTTCCAAGACTGTGGACACTTGTGAGGTTTTTACTTATTGAGGCTGAATTCTTTTCTGACAGAATGGACACTCATGAGGTTCAGTGCTTGGATAAGATTCACAGCTACACTACAATTTTAATAAACGTACCGATGTATGAGGCTTAGCCTCGCTTTTTAACCAACAGACAGATTTATAGGATATTAAAGCTACACAAGCATACAATTGGCCAATCATATACCAAATAACCTTCAATATACTTCTCTGCCAGTCGGGGTGCCTGTCTGACAAGTTTGCCAGACTGATTAACTCTCTCTTGTTGAGTTTAGGCACGATATTTTGCTACAGCGTTGCTGTATGATGATCTGGTAGCGTTGCTACGTGATTATCCTGCAGTTGCAGAAGAATGATTCGAGATAAAAGTTTATGAATGAAGGTGGAGGAAACCGTGTCACTGATCTCCACTATACACTCTATTTTATGTAATGTTCCAGGATTTTCCTTGTAGATATTGTCCAGGTACTCCCCCAGTTCTAGAGAGTATTCACTGGCGATAAAAAATATTAGATAAGGTGTCCTTGAGCTGGTAATGTTCGCTAAGGATCAGTCACTTGTTCACTCATTTGTAAACAAACGCGGAGTGCCGCTGGGCTTGTTGGTGGGCGCTTCACTCCCCCCAACGCCCTGCCATGCTCTCTGAGCACGGTAGCCTTCAATGAATATTGATTGATTATTTTTACAGTCTAGACTTATTATTGAAATAAGATGTGATTATAATATAATTAGATATAAGATTTAAAGATTATAAGTAGTATTTGTAAGTACCACTGAATCTTATTAAGGATTTGATTTTTAATCCTACCGGATGTTGAATCAATGTTCCAATAGTTTTTTAATTAAGAAGTCCTTCTAGAAGCTTCTGGATCCTTGAAAGATCATGTACAAAGTCACGTAGGCATCAAAAGGGCCCCTGTTGAGTACGTGTTCATGGTGCCATTGTCATCTAGGATCAAGCTATAAAATGAATCTTTAATGATTCAAATATGATTATGATACGATTTAGATACGATTTTGATATGATATAGAAATTATACATTTCTTAGATGATTATTAGATATGGTGGGTAAAAATTTCCCACATACGGTAAACAAGACAGGTCTCAGGCCAGAGTCCTGAGGACCATTGACAACGTTTACCACTCGGATTTGTCTTACTCTGTTTCTGTTGAAAAAGTCATATCATATACCACTAGCAAGTTAATACCTCCAAACAACAGGCCTTAGAAAATGAGGGCAAATAAAAGTGTTTATATTGTTTAAAGTTATATGTTACTGTATTTCAAATAATGCATGTATTGACTTTAATAGTTGTAGTACTTTACTATATAAAATATAGTACAGTACTACTTACAGTATCAAAGCAGGCGTACATATGGTAGTTTCTTTACTAAAGAAATTGTTCATTTAAGTGTGCAGAAGGACACTTACTGTATTAAACTACTTGAACAGTAAGCTGCTTACTGTACAAAAGATCTTGTACAGTACGTTACTTACTGTAATAAAGTAAGTGCCCAAAAGGCTTCCTACTGTATTAGAGCAAGTTTACAATAGGATACTGATAATATGAAAGTGCATATACGGTAAGCTGCTTAATGCATAATTGTAAGTTACAGTCGTCAACTTACTGTATTTAGTTGTACATTAAGCAACTTACAATAACACAGGTGTATATATGCTCCTGCTTGATCTTGAGGATAATAAGGTTAAGACAGACTAAAGTCAGACAAAATTCCCAAATGTCTAAAATCCCTAAAATGTTACAATAACTAAGATCTCGTAACAAATAAAGACCCAAAACTAATAATAGTGATCCAATAAACAATAGTAAAGAAAGTCATATTGATAATAAAGTGTAGAAAATGCTAATATATCAATTACATACCAAAACTTATTCATAAAATCAGGAGACAAATGCTTATCTATACCTTCCACTACAGACTGGAAGGCTGCTTATCTATACCTTCCACTACAGACTGGAAGGCTGCTTATCTATACCTTCCACTACAGACTGGAAGGCTGCTTATCTATACCTTCCACTACAGACTGGAAGGTTGCTTATCTATACCTTCCACTACAGACTGGAAGGCTGCTTATCTATACCTTCCACTACAGACTGGAAGGCTGCTTATCTATACCTTCCACTACAGACTGGAAGGCTGCTTATCTATACCTTCCACTACAGACTGGAAGGCTGCTTATCTATACCTTCCACTACAGACTGGAAGGCTGCTTATCTATACCATCCACTACAGACTGGAAGGCTGCTTATCTATACCTTCCACTACAGACTGGAAGGCTGCTTATCTATACCTTCCACTACAGACTGGAAGGCTGCTTATCTATACCTTCCACTACAGACTGGAAGGCTGCTTATCTATACCATCCACTACAGACTGGAAGGCTGCTTATCTATACCTTCCACTACAGACTGGAAGGCTGCTTATCTATACCTTCCACTACAGACTGGAAGGCTGCTTATCTATACCTTCCACTACAGACTGGAAGGCTGCTTATCTATACCTTCCACTACAGACTGGAAGGCTGCTTATCTATACCTTCCACTACAAACTGGAAGGCTGCTTATCTATACCTTCCACTACAGACTGGAAGGCTGCTTATCTATACCTTCCACTACAGACTGGAAGGCTGCTTATCTATACCTTCCAATACAGACTGGAAGGTTGCTTATCTATACCTTCCACTACAGACTGGAAGGCTGCTTATCTATACCTTCCACTACAGACTGGAAGGCTGCTTATCTATACCTTCCACTATATTTACACTATTCCATTACACATAAGGGGTATAACTAGCCGACCCCTCACAGTGTTCAAGAGAGAACTTGATAGGCTCCTCCTAAGGATACCTGATCAACCAGGCTGTGATTCATATGACAGGGTGCGAGCAGCCGCGTCCAACAGCCGGGTTGACCAGTCCAGCAACGTGGAAGCCTGGTCGAGGACCGGGCCGTGGGGACGCAAAGCCCAGAAACCACCTCAAAGAAGGTACCTCCAGCATACTATAATACATTCATACCTCTAATATAACAAAACTTATTCAAACATTGTATACCAAAACTCATTCATACTACCATTATACAGAAATTCATTCATACCACCAATGCATCAAAACTCATTCATACCACTAGCATAACAAAACTCATTCATACCATCAGCATAACAAAACTCATTCATACCACTAGCATAACAAAACTCATTCATACCATCAGCATACTAAAACTCATTCATACCACAAGCATAGTAAAATCGAACGTCATTACTCAAACGTCAAAGCCGTCGGGTATTTGTCAACTGGGTGCCAAGTCATGTGGGAATAATATCAAATGACACTGCAGACGAAGCTGTAAAACTTGAAAGTAAGAGAAGAAATGTAGACATTTACATACCACAGAGTCTATCACATATTAAGAAAGTGATTAGAAATAGAGCAATGCAGAAGATGAACAGTGACCACAATACAGCCTTTGCAACATCAAGATTTGCAAGTTGATACAAGAATTCAACCAACAACAAACCACTTATTTTGATGAAAGGGATCGGTAGAACAACAAAAGAACACTCATCGCATTAGACTTGGACACCCATGTTCATGGGAAATAGGCTTACAGATTCCAGAAGATGAGAGGAAATGTCAGCACTGTGGAGAAATGCCCGACAGACCACTGGAACATTATCTAACACAGTGCACAGTTACATAATATACCAAAACTCACTCATACCTCCAGCATACCAAAGCTCATTAATACTGCAGCATACAACTCATTAATACAATGGACACAAGAAATCATTTAATCCACCATCATACACATTCATACCACCCACTTGTAGTCTACCAGTTGGTCGTTCTGGGGACCATGACCCCTGGTCTCCGACCATGTCTCCTGGCTGCTGGTTTGGTCTCCGACCATGTCTCCTGGCTGCTGGTCTGGTCACCGACCATGTCTCCTGGCTGCTGGTCTGGTCACCGAACATGTCTCCTGGCTGCTGGTCTGGTCACCGACCATGTCTCCTGGCTGCTAGTCTGGTCTCCGACCATGTCTCCTGGCTGCTGGTCTGATCACCGACCATGTCTCCTGGCTGCTGGTCTGGTCACCGACCATGTCTCCTGGTCTGGTCACCGACCAAGCCGCTATGGCTTGCTGCTCTGGTCATCCAGGCTGTTAGACACGTCTGCTCACAGCCTAAAGTCACAGCCCGGTTGATCAAGTAACCTTTGGATATATTTATCATACAACCAACACACAAAAACTTATACAAACCACAAACATACACATGGTCTTGTTGTATGTCTTACTAAACCCAACTTGTGATAAAACTTTGATAAACCCGTCAGTGGTAAGAGTTCCAGCGAGGTCCTCGTAGGTAGGAGGACATTGGTCTCAATGTTATGTACATCTGTAGATTACTGTACATCTACACATGTACATCTGTAGATTACTGTACATCTACACATGTACATCTGTAGATTACTGTACATCTACACATGTACATCTGTAGATTACTGTACATCTACACATGTACATCTGTAGATTACTGTACATCTACACATGTACATCTGTAGATTACTGTACATCTACACATGTACATCTGTAGATTACTGTACATCTACACATGTACATCTGTAGATTACTGTACATCTACACATGTACATCTGTAGATTACTGTACATCTACACATGTACATCTGTAGATTACTGTACATCTACACATGCACATCTGTAGATTACTGTACATCTACACATGTACATCTGTAGATTACTGTACATCTACACATGTACATCTGTAGATTACTGTACATCTACACATGCACATCTGTAGATTACTGTACATCTACACATGTACATCTGTAGATTACTGTACATCTACACATGTACATCTGTAGATTACTGTACATCTACACATGTACATCTGTAGATTACTGTACATCTACACATGTACATCTGTAGATTACTGTACATCTACACATGTACATCTGTAGATTACTGTACATCTACACATGTACATCTGTAGATTACTGTACATCTACACATGTACATCTGTAGATTACTGTACATCTACACATGTACATCTGTAGATTACTGTACATCTACACATGTACATCTGTAATTTACTGTACATCTACACATGTACATCTGTAGATTACTGTACATCTACACATGTACATCTGTAGATTACTGTACATCTACACATGTACATCTGTAGATTACTGTACATCTACACATGTACATCTGTAGATTACTGTACATCTACACATGTACATCTGTAGATTACTGTACATCTACACATGTACATCAGTAGATTACTGTACATCTACACATGTACAGCAGTAGATTATTGTACATCTACACATGTACATCTGTAGATTACTGTGCATCTACACATGTACATCAGTAGATTACTGTACATCTACACATGTACATCTGTAGATTACTGTGCCTCTACACATGTGCATCTGCAGATTACTGTGCCTCTACACATGTGCATCTGTAGATTACTGTACATCTGTAGATTACTGTACATCTACACATGTGCATCTGTAGATTACTGTATATCTACACATGTACATCTGTAGATTACTCTACATCTACACATGTACATCTGTAGATTACTGTGCATCAACACATGTACATCTGTAGATTACTGTACATCTACACATGTACATCTGTAGATTACTGTGCATCTACACATGTACATCTGTAGATTACTGTACATCTACACATGTACATCAGTAGATTACTGTACATCTACACATATACATCTGTAGATTACTGTAAATCTACACATGTACATCTGTAGATTACTGTACATCTACACATGTACATTTGTAGATTACTGTACATCTACACATGTACATCTAATACTTGATGAGATGTAATCATCTCATTGAGAGATGTACATCATAATCATTGTCATATAATGTACATCTACATTGGTCTCGTGAGGCAGGTCTCAACAACCAGCTCCTCGTAAATGTGTCCTTGTACATTATTGGTCTCGTGAGGCTGGTCTCAACAACCAGCTCCTCGTAGATGTGTCCTTGTACATTATTGGTCTCGTGAGGCAGGTCTCAACAACCAGCTCCTCGTAGATGTGTCCTTGTACATTATTGGTCTCGTGAGGCAGGTCTCAACAACCAGCTCCTCGTAGATGTGTCCTTGTACATTATTGGTCTCGTGAGGCAGGTCTCAACAACCAGCTCCTCGTAGATGTGTCCTTGTACATTATTGGTCTCGTGAGGCTGGTCTCAACAACCAGCTCCTCGTAGATGTGTCCTTGTACATTATTGGTCTCGTGAGGCAGGTCTCAACAACCAGCTCCTCGTAGATGTGTCCTTGTACATTATTGGTCTCGTGAGGCTGGTCTAAACAACCAGCTCCTCGTAGATGTGTCCTTGTACATTATTGGTCTCGTGAGGCAGGTCTCAACAACCAGCTCCTCGTAGATGTGTCCTTGTACATTATTGGTCTCGTGAGGCTGGTCTCAACAACCAGCTCCTCGTAGATGTGTCCTTGTACATTATTGGTCTCGTGAGGATGGTCTCAACAACCAGCTCCTCGTAGATGTGTCCTTGTACATTATTGGTCTCGTGAGGCAGGTCTCAACAACCAGCTCCTCGTAGATGTGTCCTTGTACTTTATTGGTCTCGTGAGGCAGGTCTCAACAACCAGCTCCTCGTAGATGTGTCCTTGTACATTATTGGTCTCGTGAGGCAGGTCTCAACAACCAGCTCCTCGTAGATGTGTCCTTGTACATTATTGGTCTCGTGAGGCTGGTCTCAACAATCTATCGTATTTTAACAATATTAAAATTGTTAAGCGACGCACCGAGCTCTCGGAGGTACCTCTTGTTCTCCTCACTGTCCTCACTGCACCGGATGTCAATCTCAAGGTAATCACCAGTGACGCCCCTCCGGTGAAGTTCTCGCAGGAGTCTCTCCACACCCACACCTGTAGATGAGAGGGAACATTGCAGCTCACACCTGGCAACTCTCCCCACCCACACCTGTAGATGAGAGGGAACATTGCAGCTCACACCTGGCAACTCTCCACACCCACACCTGTAGATGAGAGGGAACATTGCAGCTCACACCTGGCAACTCTCCACACCCACACCTGTAGATGAGAGGGAACATTGCAGCTCACACCTGGCAACTCTCCCCACCCACACCTGTAGATGAGAGGAAACATTGCAGCTCACACCTGGCAACTCTCCAAACCCACACCTGTAGATGAGAGGGAACATTGCAGCTCACACCTGGCAACTCTCCACACCCACACCTGTAGATGAGATGGAACATTGCAGCTCACACCTGGCAACTCTCCCCACCCACACCTGTAGATGAGTGGGAACATTGCAGCTCACACCTGGCTACCCTCACCAACCACACCTGTAGATAGAAGTGAAAACTGAAGCCCACACCTGGCTACACCTCACACCCATCTCTTAACGAGGAGGAGAATTGTAGAGTTGCAGAGGAGGAGGAGGAGGGTAGTGATGCAGAGGAGGAGGGTAGTGGTGCAAAGGAGGAGAGTAGTGGTGCAGAGGAGGAGGAGGGTAGTGGTGCAGAGGAGGAGAGTAGTGGTGCAGAGGAGGAGGAGGGTAGTGGTGCAGAGGAGGAGGAGGGTAGTGGTGCAGAGGAGGAGGAGGAGGGTAGTGGTGCAGAGGAGGAGGAGGAGGGTAGTGGTGCAGAGGAGGAGGAGGGTAGTGGTGCAGAGGAGGAGGAGGGTAGTGGTGCAGATTAGGAGGGTAGTGGTGCAGAGGAGGAGGAGGGTAGTGGTGCAAAGGAGGAGGGTAGTGGTGCAGAAGAATAGGGTAGTGGTGCAGAGGAGGAGGAGGGTTGTGGTGCAGAGGAGGATGAGGGTAGTGGTGCAGAGGAGGAGGAGGGTAGTGGTGCAGAAGAGGAGGGTAGTGGTGCAGAGGAGGAGGGTAGTGGTGCAGAGGAGGAGGAGGGTAGTGGTGCAAAGGAGGAGGGTAGTGGTGCAGAGGAGAAGGAGGGTAGTGGTGCAGAGGAGGAGGAGGGTAGTGGTGCAGAAGAGGAGGAGGGTAGAGGTGCAGAGGAGGAGGGAAGTGGTGCAGAGGAGGAGGAGGGTAGTGGTGCAGAGGAGGAGGTGGGTAGTGGTGCAGAAGAGGAGGAGGGTAGTGGTGCAGAGGAAGATGAAGGTAGTTGTGCAGAGGAAGAGGAGGATAGTGGTGCAGAGAAGGAGGAGGGTAGTGGTGCAGAGGTGGAGGGTAGTGGCGCAGAGGAGGAGGAGGAGGGTAGTGATGCAGAGGAGGAAGGTATTGGTGCAGAGGAGGAGGAGGGTAGTGGTGCGGAGGAGGAGGAGGGTAGTGGTGCATAGGAGGATGAGGGTAGTGGTGCAGATGAGGAGGGTAGTGGTGCAGAGGAGGAGGAGGAGGAGGGTAGTGGTGCAGAGGAGGAGGAGGGTAGTGGTGCAGAGGAGGAGGAGGGTAGTGGTGCAGAGGAAGAGGAAGGTAGTTGTGCAGAGGAAGAGGAGGGTAGTGGTGCAGAGGAGGAGGAGGATAGAGGTGCATAGGAGGATGAGGGTAGTGGTGCAGAGAAGGAGGGTAGTGGTGCAGAGGAGGAGAAGGAGGAGGAGGAGGAGGGTAGTGGTGCAGAGGAGGAGGGTAGTGATGCAGAGAAGGAGGAGGGTAGTTGTGCAGAGGAGGAGGAGGGTAGTGGTGCAGAGGAGGAGGAGGGTAGTGATGCAGAGGATGAGGGTAGTGGTGCAGAGGAGGAGGGTAGTGGTGCAGAAGAGGAGGAGGGTAGTGGTGCAGAGGAAGAGGAGGGTAGTGATGCAGAGGAGGAAGGTAGTGGTGCAGAGGAGGAGGAGGGTAGTGGTGCGGAGGAGGAGGAGGGTAGTGGTGCAGAGGAGGAGGAGGAGGAGGAAGAGGAGGGTAGTGGTGCAGAGGAAGATGAGGGTAGTGGTGCAGAGGAGGAGGAGGGTAGTAGTGCAGAGGAGGAGGAGGAGGAGGGTAGTGATGCAGAGGAAGAGAAGGGTAGTGATGCAGAGGAGGAGGAGGGTAGTGGTGCAGAGGAGGAGGAGGGTAGTGGTGCAGAGGAGGAGGAGGGTAGTGGTGCAGAGGAGGAGGAGGGTAGTGGTGCAGAGGAGGAGGGTAGTGGTACAGAGGAGGAGGAGGGTAGTGATGCAGATGAGAAGGAGGGTAGTGGTGCAGAGGAGGAGGGTAGTGGTGCAGAGGAGGAGGAGGGTAGTGGTGCAGAGGAGGAGGAGGGTAGTGGTGCTGAGGAGGAGGAGGAGGGTAGTGATGCGGAGGAGGAGGGTAGTGGTGCAGAGGAGGAGGAAGGTAGTGGTGCAGAGGAGGAGTGTAGTGGTGCAGAGGAGGAGGAGGGTAGTGGTGCAGAGGAAGAGGGTAGTGGTGCAGAGGAGGAGGGAAGTGGTGCAGAGGAGGAGGAGGGTAGTGGTGAAGAGGAGGAGGAGGGTAGTGGTGCAGAGGAGGAGGGTAGTGGTGCAGAGGAGGAGGAGGGTAGTGGTGCAGAGGAGGAGGGTAGTGGTGCAGAGGAGGAGGGAAGTGGTGCAGAGGAGGAGGAGGGTAGTGGTGCAGAGGAGGCGGAGGAGGGTAGTGGTGAAGAGGAGGAGTAGGGTAGTGGTGAAGAGGAGGAGGGTAGTGGTGCAGAGGAGGAGGAGGGCCACTCCTCCACTCTCCACCACTGTCACTCACCACTCTCCACAACTGTCACACACCACTCTCCACCACTGTCACACACCACTCTCCACCACTGCCACACACCACTCTCCACAACTGCCACTCACCACTCTCCACCACTGTCACACACCACTCTCCACCACTGTCACACACCACTCTCCACCACTGTCACACACCACTCTCCACAACTGCCACTCACCACTCTCCACCACTGTCACACACCACTCCCCACCACTGTCACACACCACTCTCCACCACTGCCACACACCACTCTCCACAACTGCCACTCACCACTCTCCACAACTGTCACACACCACTCTCCACCACTGCCCCTCACCACTCTCCACTACTGCCACACACCAATCTTCACCACTCTCACATACCACTCTCCATTAATGCCCCCTCACCACTCTCCACCACTGCCACACACCACTCTCCACCACTGTCACACACCACTCTCCACCACTGTCACACACCACTCCCCACCACTGCCACACACCACTCTCCACCACTGCCACACACCACTCTCCACCACTGTCACACACCACTCTCCACCACTGTCACACACCACTCTCTAACACTGTCACACACCAGTTTCCACAACTGCCACTCACCACTCTCCACCACTGTCACACACGTCTCTCCACCACTGTCACACAGCACTCTCCACCCCTGTCACACACCACTCTCCACCACTTCCCCGTCACCACTCTCCACCACTCTCCACCACTGTCACACACCACCTTCCACCACTGTCACACACCACTCTCCACCACTGTCACACACCACTCTCCACCACTGTCACACACCACTCTCCACCACTGTCACACACCACTCTCCACCACTGTCACACACCACTCTCCACCACTCTCACACACCACTCTCCACCACTGTCACACACCACTCTCCACCACTGTCACACACCACTCTCCACCACTGTCACACACCACTCTCCACCACTGTCACACACTACTCTCCACCACTGCCACACACCACTCTCCACCACTGTCACACACCACTCCCCACCACTGTCACACACCACTCTCCACCACTGTCACACACCACTCCCCACCACTGCCACACACCACTCTCCACCACTGCCACACACCACTCTCCACCACTGTCACACACCACTCTCCACCACTGTCACACACCACTCCCCACCACTGTCAAACACCACTCTCCACCACTGCCACTCACCACTCTCCACCACTGTCACACACCACTCTCTAACACTGTCACACACCACTCTCCACCACTGCCACACACCACTCTCCACCACTGTCACACACCACTCTCCACTACTGTCACACACCACTCTCCACCACTGTCACACACCACTCTACACCACTGTCACACACCACTCTCCACCACTGTCACACACCACTCTACACCACTGTCACACACCACTCTCTATCACTGTCACACACCACTCTCTATCACTGTCACACATCACTCTCCACCACTGTCACACACCACTCTCCACCACTGTCACACACCACTCTACACCACTGTCACACACCACTCTCCACCACTGTCACACACCACTCTCCACCACTGTCACACACCACTCTCCACCACTGTCACACACCACTCTCCACCACTGTCACACACCACTCTACACCACTGTCACACACCACTCTCTATCACTGTCACACACCACTCTCTATCACTGTCACACACCACTCTCCACCACTGTCACACACCACTCTCCACCACTGCCACACACCACTCTCCACCACTGTCACACACCACTCTCCACCACTGCCACACACCACTCTCCACCACTGTCACACACACCACTCTCCACCACTGTCACAAACCACTCTCCACCACTGTCACACACCACTCTCCACCACTGTCACACACCACTCTCCACCACTGTCACACACCACTCTCCACCACTGTCACACACCACTCTCCACAACTGCCACTCACCACTCTCCACCACTGTCACACACCACTCTCCACCACTGCCACTCACCACTCACCACTCTCCACCACTGCCACACACCACTCTCCACCACTGCCACACACCACTCTCCACCACTGTCACACACCACTCTCTATCACTGTCACACACCACTCTCCACCACTGTCACACACCACTCTCCACCAATGCCACACACCACTCTCCACCACAGTCAAACACCACTCTCCACCACTGCCACTCACCCCTCTCCACCACTGTCACACACCACTCTCCACCACTGTCACACACCACTCTCCACCACTGTCACACACCACTCTCCACCACTGTCACACACCACTCTCCACAACTCACACACCACTCTCCACCACTGCCACTCACCCCTCTCCACCACTGCCACTCACCACTCTTTACCACTGCCACTCACCACTCTCCACCACTGCCACTCACCACTCTCCACCACTCACACACAACTCTCCACCACTGCTACTCACCACTCCCCACCACTGCTACACACCACTCTCCACCACTCCCCACCACTGCCACTCACCACTCTCCACCACTCACACACCACTCTCCACCACTGCCACACACCACTCCCCACCACTGCTACACACCACTCACTCACCACTCCCCACCACTGCCACTCACCACTCTCCACCACTCACACACCACTCTCCACCACTGCCACACACCACTCTCCACCACTGCCACTCACCCCTCTCCACCACTGCCACACACCACTCTCCACCACTGCTACACACCACTCCCCACCACTGCCACACACCACTCTCCACCACTGCCACTCACCCCTCTCCACCACTGCCACACACCACTCTCCACCACTGCCACACACCACTCTCCACCACTGCCACTCACCCCTCTCCACCACTGCCACACACCACTCTCCACCACTGCCACACACCACTCCCCACCACTGCTACACACCACTCTACACCACTGCCACACACCACTCTCCACCACTGCCACTCACCCCTCTCCACCACTGCCACTCACCACTCTTCACCACTGCCACTCACCACTCTCCACCACTGCCACTCACCACTCTCCACCACTCACACACAACTCTCTACCACTGTCACTCACCACTCTCCACCACTGCCGTTCACCACTCTCCACCACTGCCACACACCACTCTCCACCACTGTCACACACCACTCTCCACCACTGCCACACACCGCTCTCCACCACTGCCACACACCACTCTCCACCACTGCCACACACCACTCTCCACCACTGTCACACACCACTCTCCACCACTGTCACACACCACTCTCCACCACTGTCACACACCACTCTCCACCACTGTCACACACCACTCTCCACCAATGCCACACACCACTCTCCACCACAGTCACACACCACTCTCCACCGCTGTCAAACACCACTCTCCACCACTGTCAAACACCACTCTCCACCACTGCCACACACCACTCTCCACCACTGTCACATACCACTCTCCGCCGCTGTCAAACACCACTCTCCACCACTGTAAAACACCACTCTCCACCACTGTCACACACCACTCCCCACCACTCTCACACACCACTCTCCACCACTGTCACACACCACTCTCCACCACTGTCACACACCACTCTCCACCACTGTCACACACCACTCTCCACCACTGTCACACACTACTCTCCACCACTGCCACACACCACTGTCCACCACTGTCACACACCACTCCCCACCACTGTCACACACCACTCTCCACCACTGTCACACACCACTCCCCACCACTGCCACACACCACTCTCCACCACTGCCACACACCACTCTCCACCACTGTCACACACCACTCTCCACCACTGTCACACACCACTCCCCACCACTGTCAAACACCACTCTCCACCACTGCCACTCACCACTCTCCACCACTGTCACACACCACTCTCCACCACTGTCACACACCACTCTCCACCACTGTCACACACCACTCTCCACCACTGTCACACACCACTCTCCACCAATGCCACACACCACTCTCCACCACAGTCAAACACCACTCTCCACCACTGCCACTCACCCCTCTCCACCACTGTCACACACCACTCTCCACCACTGTCACACACCACTCTCCACCACTGTCACACACCACTCTCCACCACTGTCACACACCACTCTCCACAACTCACACACCACTCTCCACCACTGCCACTCACCCCTCTCCACCACTGCCACTCACCACTCTTTACCACTGCCACTCACCACTCTCCACCACTGCCACTCACCACTCTCCACCACTCACACACAACTCTCCACCACTGCTACTCACCACTCCCCACCACTGCTACACACCACTCTCCACCACTCCCCACCACTGCCACTCACCACTCTCCACCACTCACACACCACTCTCCACCACTGCCACACACCACTCCCCACCACTGCTACACACCACTCACTCACCACTCCCCACCACTGCCACTCACCACTCTCCACCACTCACACACCACTCTCCACCACTGCCACACACCACTCTCCACCACTGCCACTCACCCCTCTCCACCACTGCCACGCACCACTCTCCACCACTGCTACACACCACTCCCCACCACTGCCACACACCACTCTCCACCACTGCCACTCACCCCTCTCCACCACTGCCACACACCACTCTCCACCACTGCCACACACCACTCTCCACCACTGCCACTCACCCCTCTCCACCACTGCCACACACCACTCTCCACCACTGCCACACACCACTCCCCACCACTGCTACACACCACTCTACACCACTGCCACACACCACTCTCCACCACTGCCACTCACCCCTCTCCACCACTGCCACTCACCACTCTTCACCACTGCCACTCACCACTCTCCACCACTGCCACTCACCACTCTCCACCACTCACACACAACTCTCTACCACTGTCACACACCACTCTCCACCACTGCCGTTCACCACTCTCCACCACTGCCACACACCACTCTCCACCACTGTCACACACCACTCTCCACCACTGCCACACACCGCTCTCCACCACTGCCACACACCACTCTCCACCACTGCCACACACCACTCTCCACCACTGTCACACACCACTCTCCACCACTGTCACACACCACTCTCCACCACTGTCACACACCACTCTCCACCACTGTCACACACCACTCTCCACCAATGCCACACACCACTCTCCACCACTGTCACACACCACTCTCCACCGCTGTCAAACACCACTCTCCACCACTGTCAAACACCACTCTCCACCACTGCCACACACCACTCTCCACCACTGTCACACACCACTCTCCGCAGCTGTCAAACACCACTCTCCACCACTGTAAAACACCACTCTCCACCGCTGTCAAACACCACTCTCCACCACTGTCAAACATCACTCTCCACCACTGTCACTCACCACTCTCCATTACTGTCACACACCACTCTCCACCACTGTCACACACCACTCCCCACCACTGTCACTCACCACTCTTCATTACTGTCACACACCACTCTCCATCACTGCCACACACCACTCTCCACCACTGTCACTCACCACTCTCCAACACTGTCACACACTACTCTCTATCACGGTCACACACCACTCTCCACCACTGTCACACACCACTCTCCACCACTGTCACACACCACTCTCCAACACTGTCACACACCACTCTCCACCACTGTCACACACCACTCTCCACCACTGTCACACACCACTCTCCACCACTGTCACTCACCACTCTCCATCACTGTCACACACCACTCTCCACCACTGTCACACACCACTCTCCATCACTGTCACACACCACTCTCCACCACTGTCACTCACCACTCTCCATCACTGTCACACACCACTCTCCACCACTGTCACACACCACTCCATCACTGCCACACACCACTCTCCACCACTGTCACACACCACTCTCCACAACTCTCACTCACCACTCTCCATCACTGTCACACACCACTCTCCACCACTGTCACACACATCTCTCCATCACTGTCACACACAACTCTCCACCACTGTCACTCACCAATCTCCATCACTGTCACTCACCACTCTCCACCACTGTCACACACCACTCTCCACCACTGCCACACACCACTCTACATCACTGCCTCATACCACTCTCCACCACTGCCACTCACCACTCTCCACCACTCACACACCACTCTCACATACTGCCACTCACCCCTCTCCACCACTGCCACTCACCACTCTTCACCACTGCCACTCACCACTCTCCACCACTGCCACTCACCACTCTCCACCACTGCCACACACCACTCTCCACCACTGCCACACACCAATCTCCATCACTGCCTTTTACCACTCTCTACCACTGTCACTCACCACCCTACACCACTCACACACCACTCTCCACCACTGCCACTCACCACTCTCCACAACTTACACACCACTCTCCACCACTGCCCCTCACCACTCTCCACCACTGCCACTCACCCCTCTCCACCACTGCCACACACCACTCCCTACCACTGTCACTCACTACTCTCCACCACTGTCACACACCACTCTCCACCACTGCCACACACCACTCTCCACCACTGTCACTCGCCACTCTCCACCACTGCTACACACCACTCTCCTCCACTGTCACTCACCACTCTCCACCACTGCCACACACCACTCTCCACCACTGCCACACACCACTCTCCACCACTGCCCCTCAACACTCTCCACCACTGTCACACACCACTCTCCACCACTGCCACACACCACTGCCACACACCACTCTCCACCACTGTCACATACGACTCTCCACCACTGCCACACACCACTCTCCACCACTGTCACACACCACTCTCCACCACTGTCACACACCACTCTCCACCACTGTCACACACCACTCTCCATCACTGCCACACACCC